>NC_142674.1:25077754-25140254 GCF_964200805.1 Pocillopora damicornis | reverse complement strand
CAAGTGGACAGAAAAAGCTGAAAATCTGTTTTTCCCTCATTCCAGTAAAAAAAAAACAGGTCAGTCGAGCGTTCGGCACAGATTAGACCACCACTGCGTTACAGAAGAACTTTAAAGTAATGAAACAGGCTTTCCCTTAGAACGCACGCGATACATACATGATTCAAATCACTGTGTCGACTCCTTCGAACCTTCTTAGGGAAATTTTAACGATAGCTTGCAGAATCTTTCTTTTTTAATGTGTTCATGCGATCGATAGTTTCGTATCTTTTTCGAACTTGCAGTTCAGGGGCAGTTAATTTTCAATTTAAACTAAGATGAAAATTGATGGGTCATAAAAAGCTTTCCATAAATATTCCCATAATCAGATTTTATAAAACATTGTTACCCGCAAGAAGGAAGAAGAGCAAATCTTGTTACCTTTACGAAAACCACCTGTTTAAATCATTATCTAATTTCACATGGTTACATTGGCCCTTTCACCCGTGGGTAAAAAGCGTTTGCCTACGGATAAGGACGTTTTTGTGCGTAACCGCTTTCTCTAGACCGAAACTGCCCTGGGGCTATTTCCATGGATACCTTAAAAAGAGCAAAAGAAATTCCTATGACAGTTCCTGACCTCGTGAGTAAGGTTTATCTGCTCCTTGGGGTGACTTGGCCAATCATAAAGCAAAACGTAGCTAATATTGGAAATCGCCTGCAGTGTTTTAAGGTGACGGTGACCTCAGATGCGCTTGGCTAATTTGGCGCCTACTTGTAGCACGAGGTAACATGGCAGGGTTTTTGTGCATCATAGTGAGTATTTCTTTCTTTTCATGAGTTTGCCCTTCAGACTGTCAGTTACGAGGTTGATTAATTATAAGTTATAATCTTTCTGTTTATAGGAACGTCCAAGTCCAAGTGAATCCTCGAACCGAAGTGACGATCGTTACTCCGGTTTATGTATAGACACATGAAAAAAAAAATTTCAATGATTTATCGTTCAATTCTTTCTCTTCTTTGGCGCGCTTTTAAAGCTTCCTGTCAAGTAATGTGTGAATTTTGCACATTTACCCTCCAACTCTGACTGACCTTGCATCCTCAGGAAATCTGGCTCTAAATTTCCTTCAGATGCCAACATTCTAGGCATTTACAAGTATAAAAGCCCGAATCATTATGGCTATTATCATCGTCATTATTTCTGTATTTGCTATCATTATTCTAAATATTGTTCTAAATTTGCCGTCCTTACTATCATTGTATCGTTATTATTGCTGTTCTTTGTTGAACTTATGCGCAGTGCCATGTGGACTCTTGATCTCTGTGAGTTCGTCCTTCCTGGGCTAAAAGGATTGTTTTATTCCCCGTTCGCTCTTTTTTTATTATTTTAAATTTTTTTTTATACAAATAAATCGTATTTTAATAGGACTGTTAAAAAGGAGAGCAAGCTCTAAATCCTCGTTTTTTATCACTATATCAAAAAATAACTTTGCATTTCGAGAGATAGTTTTGACATGAAATAAATGAATTCTAGGTTTCGCAATAGTGATTGAGGTTTTGCTTATCGTGAGTCGCATGGAGAATGTCAATGAAAGGAACAGCATGTTCAAATTCCGAATCCTTCACTCGAGGAAAAAATTTCCAAAAGATTGTCAATATGTTGGATTTGATTTCGATTTAATAAAAACTTATGCTCCTATTTGGTAAAAACCACGTATTCTACGTTGGTGTCTATTGAACCCGTTACAAAAACCAAAGGGAAATATTTGGAGCGAATTTTTCAATTTCTTCGACAAAGTTTCAACGTAATTTGCCTAGGATCGATGAAGATCTCCGTCAGCAAAAGTCTGTGCTATGTGAGGAGAGATGAGTCACCACCATAATTTCTCAGTTAATGTTTAGTCCGAAAAGGTTTTTAAGCGTGTCTATTTGTTATTCCTATCCGTTCTTTTAACAATTTCGTTCAGTCCTCTTCTCAACAACGTGGAAATGGCGTGCAATGTTGTTCATGTTGTATTGAAGAAAGTCGCGGTTGTGGTTCGACAGACATCAAAGGGTGAGGGAAATGATTGAAAGAAAAAAATGATAAAAAGTGTTGTGAAAAAGAACGTCATGGGAGGTAGAGGTTAAAATATATGAGTGAGGTCGAGACGGCTGGATATTGGCTGAGTTATTTTCTTGCACTTTCATGGACGGAGCCGAAATCGAGGTACATAAAAACGGGGAAAAAGAAAGAGGCGCTTATGCAGCCATCTTGACCGAACAAGCTTGAATAATAAAGCATTAAGTATTGAGCTAAACGATTTCACTTTATTAAGAATCAAGAATTAATTATTTATTTCGAGAGCCGGAAGAGAAAGCCAACTGTGTTTATATTAACAGAGTTTTCAAGCTCTGAAAAAAATGTTCGCGGTGGCCCAACGGTTGGTTGTCCGAACTCCCGATCCCAAAGTCCGGATATAAGCATCGACCGGTTATTAATTTGTATTTACGGGTAAGCACGCACGCTGCCCTCATAAAACCTCCTTTCACTACGAGTATAAATATGTACCGTACTGCAAAGAAATGCTGAGGGAGGGAGGGGGGGGGGGTTAGTGGAGTCAATCTGTGATTGATTATCATATCATCTCTTAGATTTTCTTCCTCAGAGACTAAAGACAAAGAAAAGAAACGAAAGATCAAAGTCCGCACAAGCGAGTTGAAAGATATCAAAGATTTGACCAGTGACGTCATACACGCAGTGAAAGCCGGGAAGGAAAACAATACGGAAGATCCTGTATCTATGAAACTGGTGCTGAAAGAACTTCAGTTAGCTTTAGGAACAGGAACATTTTTAAGCAGTGCGAACGCAAGTTGAGCTTTCGTTGTCACTAGGTATCAACATAAGAATATTTTTGACGGGTTAGATAATCTCCGAAGGTAACATTGGATCTAAAAGAAAGACACGACGATTTAAGTGGCTCTGTCCAATAGAATTTGTCGAGTAAAATTGATTTATTTGGTATGTGCGTGACTCCCGCAAAGTGTTTGTCTCCGCTCGCCTTTAAGAACGCGGGGAAAAAAGTGTGTTCTGCAGGTGTTCCTGAGCGATTGTAAAATCCCTTTATCTAAGAGACTATAAGCTCTTGCCTTGTCTCATCTTTTTTTTGTTTCAGCTCAGCGAAAGTATAGATAAATATTTGACTTGATCTGTCAATGTATAATGTTTAGCATATGAGAAGTAAGATCTGGTTTGACTAAAAGAAAAAGGGAAACAATAAGATTCGAATAAAGGAAACTAAACGAAACAAACACAAAATTTGTGGGCCTGAAGGAAAAACGTGACAAAAACAATAAACTCGAGCACATGGTCCAGACCATAATAAGCAAACTTATCCCAGTACCGCGCGGGTAGGGCAAACTCAACATGACGTAATTGCAATCAACAGGAAGGAAATTAAAATCGAAAGTAAGATGAAGATGAAGCCTTCGCTATTAACGAAGATCTCCGGTTCAAACCTTTGTCCATTATCATGCGCTCGCCAAACACTAGTCCTCCTTGGCAGAATAATCTTTAATCATAGTAGGTATCATCATAATAGGATTTCTTCTTAAATATTGAAGTAATAAGGAGAAACTCTTGGCTGAGGTAAAACTTACATTTTATTTCAGATTCAGATTGAACATTTGTTTATTTTCATTTAGTTAATTTTCAGTTTAAACTAAGATAAAAATTGATGGGTCATCAACATAGTTTTGACATATTTATGGTTTGGTGTTCTGTTTTTTCCGCGTTCCACTTAAAAAACAGGTCAGTCGCGCGTTCGGAACAATTTAGACCACCACTTCGTTACAGAAGAACTTCAAAGCCATGAAACCGTCTTCGAACTGTCTTCGGGTAAATTTTACGGTAGCTTGTAGAGTGTTTCGAAGGCCAAATTTATTCTGTTCATGCAATAGTTCCATATCTTTTTCGCATCTTAGAGGAAGTTAATTTTCATTTTAAACCAAGATGAAAATTAATGAGTCATTATTTAAGTTTTTATAGAATTCCGGTTTGGTGTTCTGTTTTTCCGCGTTCCAGTTAAAAAACAGGTTATCCGCATGATCAAGAAGAGGAAATTTCCGTTGCTTTTACGTTGGTCGCCTGTTTAAACCATTGCCTAGTGTCACAGGGTCGCTTGCTAAACATCTGTCGCCTTCGCTGATACCCTAAATTGATAGTTTAACTGGATTCTTTCTCTGAATAACGAACTGATACTTGCATCGATGGCAGGAGCGTCTAACGAAAAAAATTGCCACGAATCACCTTTTGGTTAGCTGCGCCTTAAAAATCATCCGTTCGATATGCGCTCGACTAAGATAATCGGCAACACATCCGACAAAATGCAAAATTCAGGTGTAAATATTCTTGCCTTAGAGACGTATTCAGCTTTTTACTAATTTCAATTTGTCTCTTTTTGGCGCCACGTTCGATTAATTATGTATTTATTATTTTTATTTGCGAGTTCAGGAACACTTCACGAACCTTCCAGTGGAACACAAATATTGGCCATGGTATACAACAACACTCCAACTGCGAAAGAAATATCTGAATTATCATTTTTTATCAGCAATGCGATTTGCCACCAGGGACATCACAAGGGCGATTATTTTAAACATGAAGCTTTAAAACAGCTAAAACCTGTTGCAATCAGTTTTGCCCTTGTCATTAAAATTATTCTTTATTTCCCCCGAGTTTTAAACGCTAATCGTTTTTGGAAATGCAATATTTGTTAATATGCAATCTATTGGACTGTTGGGGTAAACTAGCTCAAGCAACACGCGCAAATAAAATTAAAACTGCAAAAAAAAAGAAAGAAAAAAATAGAACACCATGTCGGTCAGCCACTGGTTCTGACTACAATGGTAAGTGTCCCTAGATATTCAAAACAATTCAACATCTTGTAATGTTGTTCATACCTTTTACTGTCGTGGGAATGTAGCCATTATTAACAGATAATTTGGATCAAAAGGATATCTTAAGTTAGTCAGTGGAACTTATGTTTCACCGATCTTTACGCCACAGTTACTCCGAAAAACAGAGACAAGCCAGACATAAAGGACAGTAGATCACCAAGCTTCCGAACTCAGACTTGTTTCGGAACCTTACGGGTATGGTTTTCCTCTGTCCCAGGTACGTGAAGGAAATTCAGTAACTGCATACGTAATTTAAAGCATGGAGGTTACATGTGGGCCAAGAAATACTCTGTAATATATATATATGCATTTGGGCCACTTATCAGCCTTTAGTGCCTATGTCTGTCCAGTTGTTCGCCTGTCGATTGTTCCACGCACTCTTTTCCTGGCTCTCTTCTTGGGTATGTGTTTTTGTGTTGATATCTTTCAGGCCCCTGGTAAGTAAGCCGTCCTTATTTCTTTCGTTCTTTTCCTTATCATTTAGTCGCTCTGTGTACATGCAAAGGTAAAAGATAACATCACTTGAGCCATGAGACCTATAAGTGGTCGCCTTTGCTGAAGCAAAAATGAGTTTTGCTACTCATTTGGAGGGGGGGGGGTGGGGTATTTTACTTGGTACAAGACGTTGCAAAGAGTTTATTTCGTGTTTTATTTGCCTAGTTTCCTTTCTGGGTCAGTGATTTTTTTAAAAATTTGATTTGAGAATTTATGCCTATTTCTACGTACTAGTAATCATGTTTTAGTTTGTTTGTTTTTTAATTTTTGCTTTTTTTTTTGTTTTCTAGACGATTTCTTGAAAGATTTACTATGGCCCACTGGAGTCTACGGTGAAAACTGGCCAAAGCGCACCTACCTCATCGCTTCTATAAAAACCAATGACGGAAAAGACATTTTTAATGAACGCTTCAAAAACAAACACCGTCAACACGCAGAAAAAGTAATGCTTCGCGACCCCCAATTTCTTGATGTGGTGAAAAAGAATCGTGACATCGAAATCACTCTGACTTCAAACTACTCCCCTTGTAGTGACTGTGCGGATAACTTAAAAAAATTTTATGAAAAGTACACGGATAATATAAAAAATTTCACCATCCAGTTTTCATTTATATATCATATAGAAAAATACAAAAATAAAACAGCCCTCCAGAACTTAAGTAAGGCAGGTATCACCTTACGAGCTATGAATGTGGAGTCGTGGCGTGAAGTTGGTCTTGACCTTGCGTTTTATTTGAATGCCATGGAACGTGAAAAAGTAAAGAAAAGAGACAGAATAACAGCAAGGAATCTCAAGAATGTACTTTCTGAGCCGAATCAAGACGGATAAGATTAAGACGAGCCAAATCAAGGCGCTTTTGTAGATGAATTAGATTCGCAATTAAGAAAACTAGGATTTTATGAACAGAGTGAGCATAATTCCTGAAAGACTGCAAAAATGAGAGGAATTTATCTCAATGTAAGGCTTGCAGCAACTGCAAACAATTCAGAGCGAGATGCTGGGATTTATTACGCGTCGCAAGTCCCAAAACCAGCTGATGGTTAACGGCGATTTATTACAAATGAATAGTAAACAAACAGACAGACCAAATTTGACGTAAATTCGACCGAGATTTAACCAGATTCAACCAAGATATGACCATAAAATTGGTATAAAAATACAGCGAATTTCGTAAAGAAGTTATCGATATTTCCACGACCCAGGATGGTAAAGGTGTCGTCGACGTAGAGTTTCAAAATCCTTGAAAACGTCAATAACCTCCTACAGCATGTCAACTTCAAATCCACCGCAGTATTACCTCATGTTAAAGGTCTGTCCGAACAGCGACGCCGCTGCCTACAACAACAAGGCGTCGCACTGTCTTTAAGTCGGAAACTAGACTAAGATCAGAGCTAGTAGGAACGAAAGACGCCGTTGATTGTGAATACAGCAAAGTTTACAGCGACGAGACTGGATAACCAATGCAAGAATAAAGGAGCGCGACCGAGACATCCGACTAGACCGTGCCCAGACCTCCGCCGTTTCAGAGCAAGCCCACAACACAACCGTTTTGAAATGAGGTTAAGTTTATTGAACGTGACCCTCACTGGTACACTGGCAAGGTCAAAGTGGCAATTAACATAAGACGTCTCCCTAACCAACAGGGACATTGGAGTATATAAGAATTCCTGAAGTGTGGATGCCCACGGGGAAAACTAAAAAATAAGCCGCACGACATCGGACTGCCGAGGAAACAACTCAGTGACATCGAGGAACGAAACGCGCCAATCACAGCTGTGAAAAAACCCAGCCAATCACAGTGAAGCATCTATTTTTATTTATAATAATTTATAATATTTATTTTTTTTTATAATAAAATATAAAAATATAATATATTGCTTTAAGAAGACCCGAAAGCAGTCGACCTTATCGCCTGTTGAAGACAAGCAGTATGCAATCGAAACGTCGCGATTCACATCATAAGTGAGCTAAGTCTCAGTCGTGAGACGAACGATAATACTTTGTTGTTAAAATACAGCGGGTTTCTATCAATCTAGCCTCAACTCTTAATTTAGTAAACGACTGTGGACGTATGAAAGTCATATATTTGGAACCAATATAATGACCTGCTCCCAGTTAGCTTGTTAGCTCAGTTGATAGAGCGCTGCACCGGTATCTCAAAGGTCATGGGTTCAAATCCCGAACAGGTCTGAATTTTTTTCAGGCCTTATTTTCATTACTACTCAAGTAGTGTGTATTACTGCAAAGATCACTTTCATATTAAACAACTGAGTTGAAAACGTAAATGAGCCACTATAAGAGGGTTTAAAGGCTGACGTTTCGAGCGTTAGCCATTCGTCAATCGCTCTGACGAAGGGCTAACGCTCGAAACGTCAGCCTTTAAACTCTTTACGGTGGCTAATTTACGTTATCAACACAGTTGTTAACACTAAATTACCTGTTATACTCTCCCACCGATGCAGCACCACAGTTTCTTTAGAAACTTACCCCATTTACTCATTTATCCTAAACTCTCGACAATAAGTGTAGCTTGGAGAAAGTTTCAGGTAGCATGTACAACATATTATTGACCTCAGTTAAGTTAGAGTTCTTTACTTCTAAGTCATCTGGCTTTGGTATCACGGTTACATAGTGGTTAAAATAGGTCAAGTTAACTTCACATAACATAGCAAAATATTAAAAATACCTTAAAATACCATTGTTGTGAGGTTTGGGATTCATTAGGAAGTATACTAGCCGAAAGGCTGCAGAAACTTAATTACAGATGTGCTAGGGTAATTATGCGTTACGAAAACGAGGCTGGACTGACTGAATTAGCTCTACGTCATCTTGGCTTTAGTTTACTAAGCAAACGTAGAATTCATATTAAGGCTGGACAAATGTTTAAGGTCCTCCATGACTTGGCTCTTACGAGGCTTTCGAATACTTTCAGGAACTTGAGCTCGGCCAACAATTATCATCTAAGGATTACTGATAATAAGTTGGCCGTTCCGTGGTCCAGGACTAAATTTTTAAAGGAAAGTTTCAGCTATAATGGTGCTAAGATCTGGAATTTCTCCCCAAATGAAATACGTAGTTATGAAACTTTGGCTACGTTTGATGAGCTTATTTCGATCTATAGACCAAATGTGACATATCAATTTATTTCCTAGGGTTATATTTAATGCATTAATAGTTTAATTAAGTCAAGGACATAAGTGTATACATATATACATACATATATATACGCTTATATGTATGTTGCGATATTAGGGAAAAAAAAAACAGAGAGACTATGCCTTAATCCCTACAAGCCTGTTTCGTGATTGCTTACCATCGGAGGATTTTATTGTTAAGAATATTCTTACCATCGCTTCTATACTTTATAAATTTGCATAACTATACTTCAATTGTTACGCAGTGACGTTTTGTTTCTGTGGCGGCATGACGACACGAGTTCATTAAGTTTATTGAGTGATGATAATTCGGGTCAGCGAATGATGAGTAATTTTTCTTTTTTTTTTCCCTGTCGCAACATATATCGCGTTTTATTCCTACGCATCGAGCACTGTAAAACGGAAAAATCAATCACAAAAAAAAATCAAAGACTTTTTATATATATATATATATATATATATATATATATATATATATATATACAATTTTTTTATTTTTATCATATATATATTTGAAGTAGTTTTTAACTATTATACTTAGTTCACGCCCCTACTAGAAACCAGCTTTTTATAATGCTGATGATAGGCTAACACGTTAAAATAAAGTTGATCTATATATCTAAAATTTCCTATTTAGTGTTTTTAGAATCTGATGATGAATATCTAAATAAAATAGCGTGACCGAAACAGCTGAGGTTATGAAAGCAGTGATCAGGGCAAATAGCTTTGTTTGAAAAGAAAAAAATAAAACAAAACAAAACAAAACAAAAGGTGATTCCATTCTCAAGGTTATGGGAATGTCACCATTTTGATTGAACGATCAATTTAAGTAGGTTGGAAAAATTGAAATGGGGAGGGTGAAGGGGTGATGGGGTCGGAGGCTTCTTTGAAGGCGGCGAATTTTTAACAGCTGAGCTGAAAAGTTCTTTTAAGAAACTAGAGAAAGTTTTTTAAAAACTTTCTGTAGACCTTGTTCCATCCCGATCTCAATCCACCACCTCTTTATTTTTCCTCCGCCATAGTTAATTACAATAAAAGTGGACTGCTTTGAGGCTTTGCTGACCAAGAGAAATTGAAAATGATTGTTTTAAAAGAAACTGGGAAATTAGTTGCTCAAGGAACTATGGGCTATCTAGTACAGATATCAGGGCTTTTTTCATAACATATCTGTCGTTGCTTTTGATGATGATCCTTCTTAGAGGCTTCGCAGTTTTTTAAATCTATTTTAATGTCATTCTTCACGGGCATCTTCTAATTTTGAGATCAAGTCAAGTTATTAGCGAGGGAAAGTTCCATTATCCCTGAAATGTTCCAATATTCCAAATTGCCGGAAATGACATCATACCATTCCACTTCGAAATATGCTCGGTTTGACCGAGGCCGTCCTGGGTTTCAGAACACGTGTTCCATACAAAATGGCTGCCGTGGTTCATGTTAGCCGTCATTTTAAATCATGCATGTTATATTCTCATCTTTGGAAGTCTTTTGTTTTATTTGAAACGAAACATAAATATAACTCAAGCGTATGCAGACTGAGTTTTTACAGTGGACAGAGATGGCATACTCAGCGACAATTATCAACGACAAAAGTCGGTATCTCAGAGTTAGAGAATATTACGTCACCTCGAAGATTTGATTACCCCGACAGAAATCGCAGAATCATGATCGTACTACAGAAGAAGAAAGGTGAGCAAGTGCGTCAGCTTCACGAGGAAGACTTGCTAAACTACTTCTCCATGTACGGAGAAATAAGCAACGTGAAATGGGTACGAAGTAAAGAAGAAGATCAAGATACCGGCAAAGGATTTGGGTTCGTGTCATTCAGCAATGTTCCGTCGTTCCAGGAAGCTGTTGCCTCAAAATATCATACAATAAAGGGCAGGCCCGTGCTTGTGTTCCCAGCAACGAAGAGGGCAGACTCGCAGCCTTCAAAGGTGGCTCCTCAAACAGCAGTGGTACCTGATCAGCAGGCGTCAGCATCCGGCAGGATTGCCTCTGACACAGTTCTTAAACTTGATCGGGTGGGGTCTGAAGGGACATCTGAAAAAACTAGCTCCAAGCCCATGGTAGTGCCTGATTTCACTGAATCAGCATCAATGAAGGTAGCACCAGAGTCAGCTGCCACATTTGATCAAAGGGTATCTGCAGCAGTGCCTCAGAGGACAGCTTCTGAGTCAGGGGTGACCCCCAAAGAAACAAGGTATTCTTCTATCAACATAGCTCAACAGGCAATGCTAGGGCAGGAAGCTTCACAAGAAGGGGCTTTAAGCACAGCTCCTGGACTGGTGAAAGTTTTGCAAGGTCCAGAATCTGGAAAAGTGAGACTTACGGGTAAAGCTTCACTGGCAAGTCCTGAAGACCAGAAACGAAAGATTTTAGTGACACAGCGCAAAGGTTGCAAAGGTAAAATGACAGTGAAATCTGTACATGATTATTTTTCAGTATTTGGCAAAATTGAACAAGTTCAAGAAAACAGTGACCTTGTCTATGTCACATTTGAAGGTGCCAATAGTGTTGAACATGTTATGACGATCACAAACCATAGGATTGATGATAAGATGGTGCTAGTGTCTTTGGCATATTCCAATAAACAGAGGAAACAGTTGCGAATTGAGAAAGTGCTCGATGATGTTAAAATGAATCAAAATCCTAGAAACATCAAAATTGCTGAACGAGAAGGACGAAAAATTGTGATCATGACTCCTTCCAGGTTCAAAGAATCCATCAGCGAAGAAATGTTGGAGAAGTATTTTTCCTCATATGGAGAAATTGAGGAGATATTTGTTTTGAAATCCAAAGGTTATGGCTTTGTAATATTTAAAGAGGCATGTGATGCTGAAAAGATCTTGAAGATTCGAAACCACAACATTGGAAATGTTGAGATTTATGTAAAATTGTCACTGGCTTCACGACACATTACTCAAAATGAGCCAAAGAGGATCATTGTAACTAACATTTCTGAAGAAACTTCAGAAAGGGAAATCAGGAAACACTTTGGACAATTTGGAAAAGTGGTAGAAGTTGTGTTTGCAAATGCTCCAGATGGTGGAAAAAGGCCAGATTCTTGCATAGTTGTCTTCGATTCCATTGATGGTGGAGCTGAATCTGTTGTTGATGAATCCCATCAGATCCCTACTCAAAAAGATGCACTTGTTGTCAAACTTTCAGAAGACAAAGTGACACTTGTAGCTGAACTGCCAAAACTCTATGTGAGTAATGTTCCTGAGAGCATGACACTAGAAATGGTGCGATCTTACTTTGAAAAGTTTGGATTGATACAGCACCTTGGTTTTACAAGTTACAAGTCTGAGAAAGTAATAACTAACTTGAATGGTATTTCACTGGCATTTTGTGACGAGTCAGTCCTTGAAAAGACTTTGCAGAAAACTTTTCATCAAATAAATAGATTTAAGGTGAAGGTTATTAGAGCACCCCTGATGTTATCTCCTTCTGACTGCCTTAGTTTAAGAATTCTGCTGACAAGCTTACCAGCAGGTACTGATGAACATGTTGTAAAAGACTATCTTCATCAACACTCCTGCAGAGTGAAAACTGTGAAATTAATTTCACCAACAGTTTGTTTTGCGGATTTGTGGAATTTGCGAGACGTGGACAGGCTTGTGGAAGTGGCATCCAAGCAACAGCATGTCATCGGTGGAAGTCCAGTTTCACTTCGTCGCTTCTACTGGGTCAAGAAACAGGAGGAAAGACTTTAATTCATCGGCTGAAAAGTGAGAGGGACTGATGGAGACCTAAGTTAGAGGTTATTTTTCCCATGTTAGTCAATTAACCCTTTCACTCCCATAAGTGACCAAGACAGAATTTCTCCTTACAATATCAATATAATATCAAGCAGGGAAGTGATGAGAATAGAGAAGAATATCAATCATGGGATTATTAGTTGATCCAATACCAAATTCTCTGAACTAACGTCATAAGAATTGTTTGGCAGATAGTAAGGAGAATTACCAATTAGATCTTGGGAGTGAAAGGGTCAATCATCAATATGACATTTACAAACTTTTAGCCCTTTAACTCCCAGAAGTGATTAACATAAAACCTCTCCCTACAATATCCATACATTATTCAGCTAACAGGTAATGAGAATATTCAAACTTATCAGGTAGAAGCTGCTATCTTGATCTAGCACCAAGTTCTCATAACTAAATTATAAGGAAGTGTGTAGCAGCTACAGGGGAGAATTAACAATCTTGGGAATTAAAGGGTTAACTTGCAAAATAAGAACTTGTGAAAATTATTTTCAACCCCTAAACTCAGGATATGACTGTTCTCATTTCTGGCCACCAAAAAATTTCCTTGAAAATTAATTAAGAGAAATTTGGTGTACAATACCCTAAGCTGTAACCCAACTTACTTGCCATGGCAGTAAGAAAAGCATTTGTGCATCTACTTTAATCAGAAAATATTACAAAAGGATCCCAGTATGAGGGCCATAAATTATGGCATAAGTACCAGTAGGTCTTGAAAAAGTCCTATGGCTCTGTAAATGGCCCTACACATAAAAATATGTTCAAAAGGAAGAAATAGGAAGATGAGCCATCGTATGATAAAATGCTTATTGAATTATGGAGGGCAGGCCAGACAGGAAAATGAAAAGGCTCAAGGTCAGGATGTATGGACAATGAGGTCTGTGTATAGTGACCTCAAGCAAAATTTTGTCATGTCTGGCCTTCCCACTTGGTCAATAAGTATGCAATTTGACCATTAGTATCACCAACATGATACACATAGAGAACAAAATATCACCACTTCCAGAGCTGTGAATAGAAGTTACTTATCATGCTTGAAACGTGTAAGAGGTTTATTTATTGTGATCGAACAATTTATTTTTTATTTTTTCCCAAAAATTTTTTAACTCCTTGTGTCTAAGGGGTAGAAGCCAGGTTTTTTTCTGTAGAGGGTGGGTGGGAGGGTGGTGGCTTTTGATTTTCAGTGCCATCTGTTGATTCTTAAATATTTTGGTCCTTAACCCTTTAACTCCCATCAGTGACTAAGACAGAATTTCTCCTTACAATATCAATAAAATACCAACCAGATAAGTTATGAGAATAAAGAAAAATATCAATTTGGGAATAATTATTTGATCCAATACTACATTCTCTGAACTAACATTATAAGAATCGTGTGGTTGACAGTAAGGAGAATTACAAATTTGATCTGGGAGTTAAAGGGTTAAATAATTGTTTCTTGGGAATGATGCTTGATATAAAAAATGGTTAGCCCTTTGATCCCCAAGGGTGACAAGCTTCTAATTTCTCCTACAATATATTCCCTGAATCACACACCATAAGCTTATGAGAATAAAGGAATTGATCACCAACGAAAGAAGCTCTTGATTGTTAAATAAATTCTCTTTGTCTGCATCTTGGGAAATGTATAGAGAACAGTATGGAGAATTTGTAGACTGATATTTGGATGTAAAGGGTGAAACTTGTGAGCAAAGGACTTGAGCTTATGTTATAGTGGTGTATACTGATCGGTAGTTTGTCATGCTGTAAGTGAGCTCAGGGTTTGAGAAGATGAATTTTGAACTGAAATTTCAGTTGTAATCTTAATTTTTTGGCCCTTGTTAAAACTCAAGATTTGATATATACCTAATGTTATTTATGAGTTTTGTATCCTTTCTCTTGGGCAATTTTAACCTCCACAAAACGTAAATAAACAGCAATGCTTGTGCTTTATTTAGGGTAAAACAAATAGCGAAGTATAAAAGCACAGGGGGACTGGGTTCAGTCTTTAAACTTTCCCTTGATGCAATGCAATACGAAGGAAACAAAATGGCGGTTGTAGTACGGTTCTCTAGGACCGGATTTCGATGCCCACTCTTCGTTCAAACGCCGAGGCTTTTTTCTGCCACTAGTCTATATTTACCCAGAAACAGTAGGTTTCTATCCTATGCCACAAGGAATCTTTCTCCTGAACACCAGAAAAGGAAAATCATGGTCGTTGGCCTAAGAGAAGGTACTGTGGAAACTGACGCTGAGACTTTAGAACTTTACTTTAAATCGTACGGCAAGATAGAGCACGCCAAAGTAGTCCGCGATCAACTAAGTGGAAAATCAAAAGGCTATGGGTTCGTGACATTTGACAGTCCAAAGGTTGCGGAGAAAGTTTTGTCCTCTACCAACCATCGTATCGACGGCAAAGACGTGAAAGTGCTCCTAGCAGTGAGATCTCTGAAAAAATCCCGCGAATTGCCAATTACGAAAGATATTCAATCAGAAGAACTGCAAGAAAGGAAAATATATGTATCTGCGCTCGAAACTGGTGATTACAGAACAACCGAGCAAGACTTGAAGGATTATTTTTCAACCTTTGGAGAAGTTGAAGATGCAATGATTGTTTTCCCGAAAAGTTATGGATTTGTAACATTCAAAAATCCAGAAACTGTCAAAGATGTGTTGTCGAACCCTTTGCATGTGATAAAAGGGTGGAAGATATATGTGGCAAGACCTTTTAAGATTAAAGACAAAACTGAGATTGCAAGGAAGAGAAAAAGGACTATTAATGTCTTTGATGTTTTCCCTGAAATATCTGATAATGACCTCATCAAGCATTTTTCAATTTTTGGGGAGGTGGAGCAGGTTCTTGGAAGGGATTCTGACAGCAACCAAAGCAGTCAATGCATGGTTGTGTTTAAGAGAGAAGATGCAGCTAAAATGGCTCTGAAGCAACAACTGCAGGTGATTGCATCTCGATTTAAAATCTATGTGAAACCACTGTCTGACAATAGGGAATCAAACAAAGTACTTCTACGTGGTGCTCCTGCAGATATCACCCTAGAAGCGTTGCAGCTTTATTTTGAACAGTTTGGAGACATTGTTCGAATGGACCTGACGTCAGATCATCATCGACCCACCCATGCTGATATCCATGGTGTGAAATATCGAATTAACACAGATTGGCCCACTGTTGAATTTACTGATGTAGGTGCTGTGGAGAAAGTTTTATTGCATGATCATGTGATCTGTGGCCAGAATGTCGATTTAAGGAGAGTTGATGAAAGGGCTTTGTCAACTGGTGCATTTAAACGGGAGACAGAGCGAAGCATGATGATTCTCATTGATGATCTAGATCGAAACTCCAGCAAGGAAGCTATCATTGATTATTTCACTAGTCAGTCCCTTATGGTCCAATCTGTGGTTTTCAGGATGGAGAGCAATGATTCTATGTCTTGTGTGGTGGGGTTTTGGAATTTGGATGATGTTGACGAAGTTGTCAATCAAGCATCTAAACAGGATGGTATTTTATTCATCAGTGGTAAGCCAGCATATGTAAGACGCCTTCACTGGGAGAGTACACAAGAAAACATGGAAAATGATAGACAAGGAGACTTGTTGAATAATTATTAGAGCAGCTTTCCATTAAAACTTTAAACCACAAGTGATCAGCCACTGATTTCTCCTTACAATATCACCCCAGAATCACACACTTTTAGTCAGTGCTAAAGGAAATTTACAGAAAAGTGTATTGAGAATATTTATACTGATGTTATTGTGTAAAGGGTTGTCAGTAGTAATGCGAAATATACAACCATGCTCTGTGATGCTCTAGAAAATGACGATAAAGAGAAAGATTAGCAACCTAAGTAGCTTTGATTGTTAAACAAATTCTCTTAGTCAGTGCTAAAGGGTGTTGAGAATATTGATACTGATGTTATGGTGTGAAAGGGTTGAGTCAGTACTTAAAATGCGTCATTATGCTCTACAATTGCTTTGGAAAATGAGAATAGAGATGAGATTGGCAACCTGCTTGTGAAAGTAAATTTTTTACCAATAAACACCTCCATATTAAACGATAAAGTACATGTATCCTGCTATTTTTCTATTTTCTCTCTTTTTCCATTAATTGCCATTCAACAATGTTGTCAAATCTCACTTGTAACTTAGTCTTGATTCATTAAATAGTTTATCATGATAATAATAATGTTGATGGTTAAGACTTGTAACATGATTGTAGTAATTCTTTGGGTGTGGTACTGAGGAGAACAGTTTTTTTTTTTTTTACAAGGGTCTCTATATTTTCCAATGTGAAGTCAAGGGAAAAACACAGCTAAGATTATCCCAAGGAAAGAAACATAGTGTGATTTTCTCCTCACAGTATTTATACATTGTCAAGCAGGGAAGTGATGAGAAGTGAGACAAACATCAGATGAAATAGTTGTTTAATTTAGCTTCACTCTCTAATTTATCAGACTGTGAACAGAATTGAGCCTGAAACTTGGAAGTAAGAGCATGAAAGTATCTGCTTAATGTTGTTAGGGGTGCAATTGCAACAAACCCCAGATAGACTACTAGATTCTCCTTGAAGATTGCCTTGTATTGCCTTGTGTAACTTAGGAGAAGTTGGTGTTTTATCAACTGTTACCTCCATGCTCTGCCCAATGGGTAACTAAAATCAGAAATGTTAAAACCAAGATGACATTTAAATACCATTTAAAACAAATATATATTTTTTAATTGCTGGACTTCAAATTAGAATTAAACCCTTAACCCTGTACTCCCTAACATCAGTACAGATATTCTCCATACTACTCTCTAGACATTTCCAAGGGGTCTGATAAGGAGAATTTGTTCAACAATCAAGAGCTTCTTTAGTTGGTGATCAGTTTCTTTATTCTCATGACCTTAATGTTTGATTCAAGACTGATATTGTAAGGAGAAATTAGATGCTGGACACTCTTAGGGGTTAAATGGTTAACAACCATAAGTTCTGATTGCTTAAAAGGAAAATGAAGCTTACAATCTACATTTAATACTTAACCCTTCAACTCCCAAATGAAATTTTTCATTCTCCTTACTGTCAACCATGCAATTCTTATAACATTAGTTCAGAGAATTTAGTATTGGATCAACTAACTATCCCCAAATTGATATTTTTCTTTATTCTCATCACTTAGCTGGTTGATATTGTATTGATATTGTGAGGAGAAATTCTGTCTTGGTCACCCATGGGAGTTTAAGTGTTAAAATCAATAAAGAAAAGAAATTACAATGGAATGAATAAATGAATAAATAAATAAATTAATGAATAAATTAATCCCGTGTAGCGTCACAAAAGGAGAACAATGCATTTCAGAGATTATTAAAACATGGTTAAAATAGAGCTTTTATTTGGTGTGGTGAATTCTCCTTTGATCCTTACACTTCCAAGCGTGATTAACATGTAACTTCTCCCTATAATATCCATACATTATCCAGCAAACAGGTAATGAGAAGACTCAATCTCATCAGGTACAAGTGGCTAATCTTGATCTAACACCATATTCTCGTAACTTATTTACTAGGAATTGTGTAGCAGCTAAAGGAGAGAATTAACAATCAGCTCTTGAGGGTTTAAGGGTCAATGAAGCTGTGGCCAGTCTTCCAAATTCTCTCATTTGTCAACAATGTGGCTTATTGCTGCACAGAAACTTCTCTATCAACATGCACCACCCAGCAAATGTGCAATTTTTATAAGGTAAAACTAATTAAAAACACAGTAAGCAGTAAAATGTTAAAAATGCTTTAAATTTTTGTTGCGGTTAATAACAATGCCAAAACTTCACTTGCTAAATAATTTGTATTATTAAGACAAAGAAAATTCTTAGAATGGTTGAGGCAGTTTAAGTCAGTACCCAAACCAAGTGGGCCATCTAGCAGGTCCTTATACTACTCCCCCCTGGATGGGATGCCCTCCATCACAAGGTTACCCCCCTCCCCTAAAATTTCATTAGGCTTCCCTGAAAATTTGCCTGTACTCATTTATACTCCTGGTTGGAGAGAGTACAGTGTTTTGCCCAGGAACACAACACTCTGACCTGACCAGATCTCCAAGCTGCATCTCTGGACTTGGAGTCAAGGGCACTAACCAATAGGTCCCCACATCTCACTAAGGATGGTGGGCCATGAAATTTTGCCTCACAATCTTCTGGTTTGACCAGTTATCTTAATTACGTATGGACCTTTGAGGTCAATTCTAGCAAAAACAACATCCATATAAAATGCTCCCTATAATTTATGGCAATTTAAAAACTCATCTAATTTGTAATTTAAAATTCGTCTGGTTTGCGCCATTCAGGTTGTTCAGCCTGTGTTACAGTGTCACCTGCTGTAGATTCAACAGCTTCTAATGCTTCCTTTGTGTCCAGATGAACCCGCCTCAGGCGATTTATAAGATCTTCATCATCCTCAATTGCTGGCTTGAAATCACATCCTCTGTAGCCTTTTGAATCTTTGCAGAATTTTATGAACCTGTTGAAAGTATAGAGAAACACTTTCTATTGAGTAACAAAGAAGCCACACAGTTTTGAAAATGAACAAACCATAACCTTTTAACCCCTAAGAGTGATTGGCATCCAACATCTCCTTACAATATCACCCCTGAATCAAACATGGAGGTCGTGAGAATAAAAGGAATGATCATTAACTAGCAAAGCTCTTGATTGTTAAACAAATTCTCCTTGTCAGCACCTCAGGAAGTGTATGGAGAACAGTATGGAGAATTTGTATACTGACAGTGGGGTGTAATGGGTTCAGCTCAGGAAATCTTAGAGCAAATTCTCCCAACTGATGAAAATAACATCCATTGTAAACTACTTTTGAGGAGTTGGAGTTACAATTTACACAATATCCCTAGCAATTACAATCAAAATCAAACTGTTTAAATATTATGGAACCTTGAAGCTATGTTCACTTGTCTAGTAGTGTACAAAAACTGAAATATAGCTCTATTGTTTTAAAACCCTTAAACTCCCATGAGTGACCAAGACAAAATTTCTCATTACAATATCTGAACAATCAGAACCAACAAGTGTTGAGAATAAAGAAAAATATCAATAGCAAGATAAGTACTTGATCTAACACCAAATTCTCCAAAGTATCATAAAAACAATAAAATGACAGACAATAAGGAGGATTATTAGTGAGATCTTGGGAGTGAAAGGGTTAACTGACTGATTTCCAGTAATAAAAAACATTGTGCCTTAAATTATCATAAAACACTTGTAAAGAAGTCTATTTTGATTACCTATTCCAGTGCCGGTCTTTGCTGAGAACATGAGGATTTCCGACCACAATCAGTAAAGCTTGGGCTCTTGTGATTGCAACATTAAACCGCTACAAAAAGTTTAAGAGGAAACATCTTCCAATTATCATTGATAAAAAATTTTCCTTGCTAAGAATTAAACAACGACAGCTGGTGCTATCAAATCATTTTAAAATGCAGTTTTATTGTTTCCTTTACGAGTACACAAACCTTTGGATTCTTCAAGAAACCCAGTTTGAACTGCGCATCAAGCTGAAGATATTCGTGGCTGCTCCGTACAGTGGATATGATTATCACTCTCCTTTCTTGTCCTTGGAATTCTTCAACAGAACCAACCTTCACATCTGTGATGTTAGCCTTGTCAAGCAAAGTCCTTATTTTCTGAACCTAAAATTGAGTAACATGCAGATGTAAATTTGTATCATCTAAAAATTTGCTCTTGTCTATTATAATCGGTATTTCACACCTTTTTTACCGTTGCAACCAAAGGCAGGGTGATTGTTTCAAATTTAAAGTATCTAGGAGCCATCTCGGTCTACAACTTTTTCACTTGATTAGGAGTCATTTTTCAATTTGCATTATGTACAGTTACACGATATTGATTACATGTGTTTTCATTATTTTCCTGATCAAGTATTAACATTTTGTCATGACCTGTAAAATGCTTTCTGTTGAGTGCCACGCTTAAGTTCCAAAAAATGTAAAGAAAATTTTAAAAATTATCTTCTGTCTGGTTTTCTTACAACAGCTTAAAACTTAAATTTAAGCTCTCCACTGCCTGAAGAACTGTGCATACAACTTAAGTACAATATTTTGTTAAACTGGTAGGTGATGGGAACAGACTAAGGAAGCTTCAGCTTTAGGGAATTTCCTTGTTAAAACCTTACTTCTAAATCAGTCTATTAACCCAATATGCTCTTATACCAGTCTGCATATTGTAATTCCACTTCTTTATACATATACATTTATCTTGGTGCTGACAAGGAGAAATTATTTAATGATCAAGACCTTCTTTAGTCAGTGATCATTTCCTTTCCTCTAACCTTACAGACTGATTCCCCATAGATGGTGTGAGGAGAAATTAGATCCTAATCACCCTTAGGTGTAAAAGGATTGATGTTCACACATATTAAGGAAAGATAAAGCAGAGATGACTTTGAATAATGTAAAACTATTTAAAATTGGATTTTAGGTGTGTAAGAGTTAACTAAGATTATTCATACCTGTTTTCTGTAAGGTGAAATGATGCCAATCTCTGAGGTAAGCACTTTGATTCCTCTAGTATCCTTCAAGTCTTTGACATACTGCACAACTACAGCTGCCTCCTCAGGGTTGAAGAATGATGGGCTTTTTTCCTCTCGCATATCTCGTCCCCGGATTCCTTCAAAAACAATTGGAAATCCCTTGCAAGGAAGACGACTCCAGTTGCACAAAGATTCTCTTGTTAGCTTGTCTGCACAGGATTCTAGTTCATCATCATAAAACATCTCATTTGGTAGCTGTGGAAATGAAAGTGCCATGGAAAAACAGATCAGTTCTATATTAGCTAAAATTTGATAAAATCGTCAATTCTTCCAAGCTGATTTCACTTTGACGAATTTGACTAAAATTTTCCAAAATTATCAAATCCATGAAAATTTACTCTGTTTCATAAAATTTTGTCAAATCTGCCATTTTCGTCATTGCATGCATTTCTGGACATAAGTGGAGATACCTCCAAGATAGACGGATGTGATCTGTAGTTCTTCAATAACTTTGTGATAATCAGTGGGTTGTAGTCTCCCAATTCATCCTCTTCATCTTGTGGTATTCGTCCATAGAAAGGCAACTTTGTCATCATCCATTCCAAAAGAGATATACCAAGACCATACTGAAAAAATTCATTTCAATTAATCAAATGCGAAATAGTGAAAACATTATAAATGAATCCTGCACTATCTCAGTCTGCAAGTTCTCATGATTTATTCTACCTTAATGGCTACTGGAGATCGAAGGACTGGACCAAGCTGTTGAGGGTCTCCTGCTAGGACTAGCTGTCCCCCTCCTGGAGTTTCTGTGCTAAACATTCCTGCCAGGGGCACCAAGCATTCAGGCTGCAGGGAGTGGCCTGCTTCATCAATGAACACATGGGTAAAATGATGGTTGGGAACCTCAGCAGAAACTAACCTTAAAAGAAAAAACAAACAAACAATCTTCAAGAGAGGAAAATCAACTGTAATCGTAGTATTGATTTGGAAATTTTAATGAGTGAATGATATTCCTTGTGTCACTTGTATTTCATGTGGTTTTTAAAATGATTTTAAGTTGAGTGAGGAATGACAGAAGTTTGGCAACCAAGTTTGAAGGTTAAAATTGTGTTGTTGTCACAATGAACTGGCTCTGTCTCTGTTTCACATTTGATGGCACCTGATGCACAGTATTCTTGAAATTCTGTCACTATTGGAAATAAGAAAGGTTGCCTGCAACAACTCTGTTATTTTATAGTCAAAACCCTGTCACCAAACTTTCAATGCACCTCAATCAACCAATGATCATTATAATAGTGATCATAACAACCTTCCTGCTGTAATCAGAGTGCACACCACAAGACGCTTGTCCATGATCTCCTCTTTACATGGGAAAAAGAAATCCCCTCCTGAAGTAAGACAGCAAACATCCTGCAAATAAGAGGTGTAATTACCATTAACCTTTAACACCCTAACATCAGTATGCATCTTCCCCATACTATTATCTATACATTTCCTAAGGTGCTGATAAGGAGAATTTGTTTAACGATCTAAAGGTTATTTAGTTATAGTCTCCTTTGCAGCCTTAAAGTTTGATCTCTCTGCAAAGAAGTCTTTTTTAGCTGGTGATCATTTCCTTTATTCTCATGACCTTAATGTTTTGATTCAGGGGTGATATTGTAAGGAGAAATTAGATGCTAATAGTCGCTCTTAATTTTTGCCTGAACGTGATTTATATACCTTACCTTAATATCTTTTGGCAGTGATAGAAGTGACCTTCCAAAGGCATTCAGCCGAATGGCCTTTGACCTTGGGATAACTGTGTGCTCCATAACCCTCTGTAAGAGCAGATCTGCTGCACTGTTGGATGGAGCACAGGCAAGAATGCAGCTCTCGGGAAACAACTTCAATACCTAAAAAGTGTATCAAACATCTATATTCAGACTTGATTTATAAACAAATGTCAATTATTGGTATCATATATAGCTGCATTAAATATTATCATCAGTGAACTGAGGAGTGATTTAATACCAATAGACAAAGAGATAGATTTCATAACAAGGAAATTTTGGCCAGCATATTACATATAATTATTTCAATTTATCAATGACCCTTAAAGCCAGAAATCACCCAAGTCAAATTAATACACCTGGGCTGCCTGTGACCAAACCTGTTTGATGGCTTCTACTATTGTCACAGTCTTTCCAGTTCCTGGAGGTCCAAAAACCAAATATGGAACTGGTCTTGATGTCCCAGCAACTATATTCCTCACAGCCTGTTCCTGTTCTTTGTTTTTTTGAAGCTTTCCATCAAAAAATCTAGAAGCATAAAAATATGTACTTACTACATGAGTGACCAAGACAGAATTTTTCCTTACAATATCAATGTAAATTAACCAGTAAAACATCAATTTGGGGATAATTAGTTGATCCAATACCAAATTCTCTGAACTAACATTATAAGAATTGTATGGTTGACAGTAAGGAGAATTACAAATTTGATCTAGGAGCTAAAGGGTCAAAGGCAGAATTGGAAACAAGATGATTGGTTTAAATTTTAATTCCCAAAAGAGGTCACCAAGCTCAAGGGGGGTCAACTGTGTCAAACAGAAGGTACTCACCAGATCATCATGTCAACTTCCATGCCATTTTTTACCAAAAAAGGGCTCACAAAGGGGGGTGTCATGGGCACCTCCCTTATGCCTAACTAAGTCCTCCATCTTTAAGAGAACACTTACCTAAAATCTAGCTCACTTCCTTTCAAGAGGGGATCTAAATGTGTGCCAACTGCTAAATTTAAAGAAGCAACTGGTGTTCTTTCTTCAATCATTTGGAGACTAATTTCTAGAGCTCTATGCATCAGTTTTAAAGGTGTCCTGTTAAATGTGAATCGTACATTCACTTTCATTCCCTTGATGTATCTCTTATGGAATCTAAAATGAAAGAAAAACTTAATAAGTTCAGCAGACAGAGGTAAAAATCTGCATTCAGTGATCAGATAACCATTAATTGATCTCTTCATCTATAAATTAGTAAGTTGGTAAGTCAGTGGATTAAGTGAGTCTTTCAGTAAGTCAGCTAATAGGCAAGTCAGTGGATCAGTCATTTACTTCGTCAGTAGGTCTGTGAGTAAGTCTGCCAGTTGATAGGTAAGTCAGTATGTCAGTCATTTACTTCATCAGTAGGTCAGTCACTGAGTCAGCAAGTATACAGGTCAGTCAGCCAGTTGATAAGTAAGTCAGGAATAAGTCAGTCATAAACTCAGTCAGTAAGTCAGTCACTGAGTCAGTAAGTCTGTGAGTCTATCAGCCTGTTGAAAGCTGAAGCAGTAAGTCTGTGAGTCAGTCAGCTGGTTGATAGCTGAGTCAGTAAGTCAGTCAGTTACTCATTCAGTTGGTCAGTTGATGATTCAGCCAGTAAGTGGGCAAGAGATTGGAAGAGTGAGTGAGTGAGTGAGTTAATGGGTGAGTCAGTCTGTTGGTTGGTTAGCCAGTCATCAAGTAACTCTGTCAGTCAGTTTAACTTTTAAAACGATCTGTTGCTCCATTTTCCTGCCTAGTATTTGCTAATCATAGCTGCGACTGTACACATATTTGAACAGTTACTTGAAATAACAATTAACTCACTTGGGAGAAAACTTTAAATGCACATCATTTAAGCCCAAGATGTGAACAAATCCTTGATACTCTTCTTTTTCTGGCTGCCCTTTGCTGTCTTTGATCCTCACCAAGATCTGGTCACCCCTTACAACTGATGGTCGATTCTCTGCAAGTCCAGGTACCTGAGAAAAAAAAACACCATCAACACAAAATAATCACTGCCTGTGGTCTATATTGCCTAAGTTTAACTTAGTCTAAGTCATATTGTGTTATGATGTTTTATCAAAATGCTGTAACACTACATGTATAATTAGTAATTATTATAGCGGAGCTCGCAGAGCACAGCCCCATAATTATACAAAATAGTAGTAACCCATCAAGCTGGAAAAAATTTGGATGTACGACCATACGACTGTACAACCGTACAAGGTGCATCTTTTAACATGTGTGGTCAACTGTACTGCGGGCACACCAATGCCATGGCTTTGTTCAGTAGTCCAGTGGTCAGTGCACTGGGCTCCAAGTCAGACTACCCGGGTTCTAGTCCTGGCCAGGGCAAGGTGTTGTGCACTTGAGACATGTGGGTAAAAAAAAATGTGTGCTCTGTTTTTAGGCTTGGCTAAATCTATATATTACTACCTTTAGGACAAGAAACCCTCCTTGAGTTGATTGGTTGAGAAACACATCCTCCATGTCATAGTGACGAATGTCAACTTCCATTTGAAGTTCTTCAATGTAAAGAAGTGAAGCAAACTTTTGAGAATATTCTCGCAGTTGTGGTCCAACTTCAAGCTCCAAGAGGTTTGATAATTCTTCCCCAGGTTTGCCTTGATTTAATCCCAGACGCAATTGAAAGGGGATGTGGTAGTCTTTGAGAGGAGTGGCAAACCGCAGTTTATTGTCAGGTCTGTGTTTAAGATGAAGATCAAGATAGATTTATTTTATGTTAGTACTGGATTTTATTGTGATCAATTCTGTGATTGGTGGATTTAGCTGAATGGACTTTGTATGATTGGCTGCTTCAACTGTCTGATTATTCTCTACAGAATGATAAGTGAAAAGGAAGCTAGTAATGCACCAATCACATTTTTGGAAATTGTAATGGTTATAATAAGTACTCTAATAAGACACTGTTGGTACCATGCTTGTTATTAGACAGTTTACATGCAAAAGGACAGTTCATGCATCTAATTCATGCTTGAGTGACTGGATGGTAGAGAATCATCGATTGTGTCCTGTTCAAAAGATTAGTGGTTATAACCCACTAATAGAGAGTTCGGCAGAAGGGTTTTAAAGAAGCTCAAATTTCCTTTTAGTTTTTTTTTTGACAATTTTTTTATTTTTTTTCCAAATTATTTACTAACTTTGCATTGTCCAATTCTGTCTGTAGTCACAATTGTCTTACTAGTGTTTAACAAATGAGGCTTTGAACTTGCAATGGTACAATTTTTTTATATCACTCATTAAATGAAAACATTATTTGCAACCCTGCACAAGTTTCTTTGCCTGTGGGAAAGTACTGTATGAGGCCTTGAGCAACGCAAGCCATTAAAAGGTCTACCAAAGGGCCGAGCACTGAGAATGAGTGCCTGACCCCCAATAAGCCTCTCCCTGATTCATCCAACTGCGCTATAAATTGGTCATTTTATAGTTGGGTACCTAGTTGCCAAGCCTTTGATTTAGAGTGAGGCTGAGGTTGACCATGTTGTGATAGAGATCAGTATCTAGTAAGCATGATAAAAAAAAGTAATTTACATTTGAAATGCAGCAAGGTTTGTATCATAACAAGGTCACACTTAGCTTCACCCCTGTTCAAAGGCTTGGCAACTAAGCGTGCAACTGTAAAATGGACTATTCTCAGACTGATAATTTTTTCTTTTTGCCAACATACCGTGGAGGAGGTATTCCACCTATGATTTGAACTTTGGGATCCACCACTCTTGCTACAGCCTTGGGATGCCGATACTTGTTTACAGGAAGGATGCTCTTGACATCCTCATTAGTTCCTTGTCCAGTTAAGAACCGTGCTATGTGATATGTTTGAGGTGTATCCCCTTCCTCTTCAAATTCAAACACAATCAGCTGCTTAAATTCTCCTAAACGGCTTGGTTTAAAAAGTGCTGATATCTTGTAAGATTTCCCAGCAGGCAGTTTGATGACTTTATTGACTTTTCCAGCAACTGTGACACTGTGTTTATCTGAGAGCATAAAATCACTCACAGATTCCAAGGCGACAAATCGCTTCAGTTTAACGGCATTGGTTCCTGCATTGTTCACAGTAATTTCTGTGATTTGTGCACTATCTGTCAAATGCATTTGGCCAAAGTCTATCACACCATGTTCCCTGTCCAAATCGGAACAAACTCTTACTCCATTTTTGTCTTGGACGAATGATTCTCTGCATAGAGAACAATATGAAGAAACTCTTAGATTGTTGAGCCTTCCATTCTAAAAAACTGATGAACATATATTTTCTCCCTTTAATATCCATACATTATCCAGCAAACGGGTAATGGGAATACTCAAGCTTATCAGGTGGAAATTTTTTATCTTGATCTCACACCAAATTCCTTCAACTAATTTACAGGGAAACATGTAGCAGCTAGAGGGGAGAATTAACAGGGTTTAATGAGTGTTACTTAATATGTACAGCATTAAACAACTGAGTGTATTTTGTCTGTTCAGTAGTAGATCGCAGATAATGTCAAAGTAGCATCAGAAAAAAATAAGTGGTCATTGATTTTCATACCATACCGTGAAAGACAGAATTTCTCTTTATTATATCTATGCAAAATCATGCAGACAAGTAATGAGAATTGAGAAAAATATCAATTATGGGATTATTAATTGATCCAATACCAGATTCTCCAAACTAACATATAAGAATCATTTGGCAGAAAGAAAAAAGAATTATTAATGAGATCTTGGGAGTTAGAGGGTTAACTGTGCAGACCCATAGTGGTATAGAATTGATTTATGGTAAAAAAAAAAAAAAAAAAAAAAATGCTGCCAATGGTGACATCATCTATGTGTCTGTCCTTGAATAGAGCATGATGGCCAACCAATCTAAATACAGATTATAATTCCACATTCCATGTAAAACACTACTTATACTCAGGACTACTCTCACTCAGAGCACACAGTCAGAGGTAACATCAGCAACCTGACTTACTTGTGTTTGAGAAATAACTTTTTTAACTCCATCACAGGATCACCATCATCATGTTCTGTAAGCTTTTCCTTCTCTGTTTCATCAATGTCCTTCTCATGATCTTCTCCCTTCGCTTTGGACGCATTTTTTTGCTTGCGCTGCACAAAAGACTGGTCAACAGCCAGGACCAGACGTCGGCCCTTGCGTTCAAAGTATAACAATGTGTCAGAACCATCTTTACTCTTGACTAATTTCTTCATCCGTTTCAGCTGAAATAGAATGGTGGAGAAAGACACTGTAGGTGACGAACGATCCAATGTTTTCTTGAACTGATCATAGTACACTTGTCTGAGCTCCAGTTTTGTTGATGGCCTGAGACGCTCTGTTGACAAGAACTTCCAAAACTGTTTTGTGACATTCTTTTTATATTCATTTCCTGCTTGAGGCATTTTTGTTTAATAATTCCTGTTCAAGATAAAAAAAAGGGTTTAGAGAGAGACCCAGTTTAAAATCTTTCAACCCCTAAGACTGACTAACATCTAATTTCTCTTTATCATATCACCCCTGAATAAAACATTATGGTCACAATAATAAAGGAGTAATAAAGTAGTGCAAATCTCGGCAAGATTTTCGCACAACTCCATCATCAATTATACATACATTTCTAGCAAAGGAAACTATGGCAAAAACAATAAATTGCCTTTGGGACTATGGCTTTGTTTTGGAATATTCTGAGGCTATTCGGAATCTTTTTAGGCCGGCATATATATCCGGTTTACTTGAGATCCATCCATCATCTGATCCAAAGTCGGATAAAAAAATATATATATTTATATATCCATCTCGTCTGTTAGATTGATTGGAGTAAACTGCACACATCAAGGTTCTAATTCGCATATATATAGAAAACATATAGCTTTGTGAAAATAATATGCTTAGAGCACTATGCGGAAGTATAATAACGCAGAAAAGAACATTACCTTAAACAAGGCTTTCCCTACCTTTTAGAGTGATCGATAAAATCCGAATTCCAACTTTTAAAGACGATTAAATTCGTAGGCGATTAATTCGATCGCTTTCTCATAAACGTTGAAACATCATAAATAGAATAAATAAATATAGAAGAAATTTCTTTTTGAGAAAATTTACAAAGAGAAAATCAAGATTGGCTGAATTAAATTGCGTTTATAAAATTATCAGGAAAACAACTGGCGGGCGCCATATTGAATTCCCGGGATCCGGAAGTTGACAGTGCATCGAGGCTACATCAACTGCATGGGTTTCTGGGAGGAAGTGGCTATTTCCAAGATGGCGCAGTCCTTGTCAGATGAAGAGTTTTCTCGAATGCAGGTACTATGACTTAACATCAACAACCGACTTGATTCAATAATAATAATTTTATTATTATTTGTCCTTTTTGCCTTGTAGACACAGCTCATCGAGCTGCGTACCTTGAATTACGAGCTGGAGTCTAATTGTCAAAGACAACAGACAGGTCTGTCCGTGATCAATATTTTTGATTTCGTTGTAAATCGCTTTAATTTAAGAGTAATTATTTCCGTGATCATTCTTTTAAACGAATTATGAAATGAGCGATACTGAGTCAGCATGGTTCAGACTCAGGGTTTCGATGTAAACTTGTGCTAATCTTGAGCTGCTGTAAGACGAAGCTAAACTATCATAAATTAAATTTGCAACACGGAAAATTTTAAGTTTGTGCATGCAGGCGTAGTTGTTCGATTCTTAGAAAAAAAATATACTTAAAATCTCTTATCTTTGTCCTTTATTCCATATGAAATTTGAATACTGCTTTGAATTTATCAAATTATTAGAATTCACTTAGAACAATCCCCAAGGTTATACCAATTTAAAACAATCTCTAACCCTTTAAACCCTAACATCAGTGTTCATATTCTCCATACTTTTCTCTACATATTTCCTTTGGTACTGACTAGGAGAATTTGTTTAATGATCCAAGCTGCTTAAGTTGGCAATCATTTCCTTTATTCTCATGATATTAATGAAAGATTCAACAGTAATAGTTTAGGAAGAAATTAGGTGTTAATCATTCTTAGGGTTTAAGTGTTAAAATTTATTCTCTGCACTGAAGATTACAAAACAAGGATTGGGAATGATCTTACATGAGTCTTCGTTGCTGTCCAGCAGGGTGCTTTAAGACCAGTCTTTCCTGACTGTGTTGTGTCACCTTTTTGTACTCTTGGTTGGAGAGAGACTAGTTTTCAAGTAAATTTCTCGCACAAGAAAACAACACAGTGACTCAACTAGGGCTCTTACCTAGATCCCTCAATCAAATTTTGTCTTTGCCAGGTCTTGCAATTGCAATGAATTGAGGGGAGAGAATATCTTGAAGTTTTAATGTTTTCTTTCTGATTCTCAGAACTGGGTCAGCTTCAAGAAAAATACAATAATCAGGAAAAAGAATTACAGAAAGCTAACAAGGTAAGTCTGTCTACAGAAACAATCAGAAATCATTCTTTCTTCATGCATGATAATTTAGCACATGTTAAATTATATTATTTTTACTGGTTTTACAGATCATAAACAAAAGCAAAAACAGAAAGGTATGTTCATCTTTTTTTTGATAAATTGAACACTGGTTACTGTGTGGTAAAAAATGTTTACAATTGATATTGTAATATTAATTTTTTTGGTCAAATGTTTCTGCTGTGTTCTGTAATACATTAAGCATGTTTGAACCAGGCCTTTTTTTGTTTAAGGAATATGCAGTTCTTTTGGAAGAAAATGAAAATTTGCAAAGACAGTTTCAGGTGTGTTTTTTCGAAATGAGTATAATTTGTTCTTGCAATGGTGATGTTTCATCTTTCCTTTCAAACTATGTTAATTCATGAAAAGTTTTGTAACAAGACATGAGATTTTTCAGTGATGCAACTTTTTGTTGACTTGAAAGCCTTTGAGTTGATGATTTTCATGTTTTGGATGTTTTTAATACAACTGAATTTTTTACTTTTAGGCACAAGAGGAAAATTTTAAGTTGCAAAACCAAACCCTTCTTGAGGAGATAAGCAAGGTAACGTGCATACTTTTCTTTTTTTTTTGTGACAAGAATGGCTTGTTAATGAGAAGTTGTCAGTCAATGATTAAATCCATCCATCCGCTAGTCAGTTATGCAGTCAGTCTGTCAACAGACCAGCAGATCAGTCAGTCAATCAGTCAGAGTCAGAGTCTAGTGAGTTCTTTTTTTGCGGTCGCGATCTCTTTTAGGATTTCAAGTTTTCCCGTTATGAACAGTAGGAAGATTTGAAAATCTAAGATGTCTCCGCAAAGGCTTGTGCAGAAAATGTGATATTTGGCTAACAATAGGCAATAATTTAGGACTTGCCAATGCTTTGTCCTATAATGCCAGCCATAGAGTATATGACTTGTGGATAACGTTATTGTTTCATTTCATTTATTTTTTGTTCATCAGTTAGTGAGTTGGTCAATCAGTCAGTCTGTCAACCAGTCTGCTAACCAGCTAGACAGTCTGTCAGTCAATCAGTCAATTAGTCAGACAATCAGTCAGTGAGTCAGTCAATCAGTCAGTCAGTGAGTCAGTCAATCAGTCAGTCAGCGAGTCAGTCAATCAGTCAGTCAGTCTGTTAGTTAATCATTAAGTCTATGAGTCAGTCATTTTGATTTTCAGTCATTTTGTCAGTCAGTTGTACCATTCCAGTCTTACAATCAGTCACTCAGGCAGACAAGCAATTACTCAGACATGCCATTTTTAGTTGGTCAATCAATCAGTCTAACTTGCAATGGGATGGGTTTGCTATCTATGTAATCACTGGACTGTTTAGAGTATTCAATTTTTATGTCGCATGTGTGCATGTACCTCAATTTTTTTTTTAACTGAAATCCAGTTAAATGATGACAATGAAAAACTCCAAAGACAAGTAAAAACAAAAGATGGTGGCCAGGACTCAGGTTCTGATGCAGAGTTGAGGAGACTAAGAGCAGAAAATGCTGCTTTGCAGAAAAGTTTGACAAGTACGTGTACTAAACTAACGCAGAGATAATTATGACATTAGATTACAACCATTTGTGATATTGTGGAAAACTTTTGAAAAGCTTAAATTATTAGTTTCTTCACAAGTCTTTTTATATTTACCCCATGTCTTGGCTCATAGAAATATGAGTCATTTGAAACATTGTGGTTCTTTGTGTGTTCATTGCATCATTTTTCTCCTTCCTGAAGTTTTCGTTAGCTTGAAGTGTTAACCCTGTAACTCCCAAGATCTCTTTGGTAATTATTCTCCTTGCTGTCTGCTATACAGTTCTTGTGATGTTAGTTTGGAGAATTTGGTATTGGATCAACTAATAATCCCCTAATTAAGATTTTTCTTTTTACTCATCATTTTGTCAGCTTGATATTGTATTGAAAATTGTAAGGAGAAATTCTGTCTTGGTCACTCATGGGAGTTAAAGGGTTAAGTGTTTATGTAGACTATCAGTAGTTCCTCTTTTTGGGTGAGGTCTGGCGTTTGAGTTATAGAGAAGAAAAATCAGCTAGAAAAAAATTGATGTCAGCTGGCCATGCAGAAATATAGGAGTTAAGTGCATCAGCCCCAGAGTTCAGCACAGCATGTTATCATCAATTTTGTTTTTTATAGAAATAAGAGAGATGGTAAATTTTGAGCTTGGTAAAGAAATAAAGAAAGATGTTTTTCATCTTGTCACAAGCATGGGACAAAGAAAAAATTCTGAGTCCCAATAAGGAATCAAAACCTCAGACCTTTTCTGAAGGTCTGAGGTTCAATTCCTCTGGTCCCCACCCACATGATAAGACAAAAAACATCTTTCTTTGATTTTGTTTTTTGTTTATTTTTTCCTACTCACATGACAGTTTTTGATTAAAAGGAGGGACTTTTGTAGTGTGTTCTCCAACTTGTCTGTATAATTATTATCACTTAAATTACAATAATTATATCAACTTTTCAATTTGTCTGTGCACCATAGATTCCCAACAGAGGCATGAGGACGAATTGATGCAATTACAAGAAAAACTCCAATCCCTCTCTGATGACCATGATAATGACAGCTGCCAATCACCAGATGCAGGTGAAAATGATGCCAAAGAGTTGCCAGCCAATGGAGAAACACATGGAGATGAAAGTAAAGATGCTGTAAATGAAAGTGGACAAGCTAAAACATCAAGACAAAAACTTCATGAGATTTTAAATGTGGAACTGTCAGCATTTTGTGAAAAAATGTGTAGCAGTGAAACTGGTGATGTGTCTAAGGAGGCAGAAACAAACCAAAGGCATGAAGTTGCCAAGGGTGTGGATGAGAATTTAAGTGTAGTGGATGGCGCTGAAACAGAGAGCAATGCACCTGGAACAGCAATGTTTGACTCCACAGATAAGAAGTCAGGCAATGAGGATTTTATTGAAGAGATAGACAATTTGAAAAGGAAACTTGCTGATAGTTTGTTTCATTTTGTTTCTTCAAATGAAGGTAAGATTTTTGCAAAGTTTTTTCCCCTGAATGTCTGCTCCAGAAATCTTTTTTTCTGAGGAATTGCAAGTTAGCTCTGTGAAGTCTTACTTAACTTATAGATTAATGATGCCGGCGGATTTTACAAAGTAAGAGATTTATGAATCAATATGTAGATGAAAATCTTAAGGGCGTCATGTATAATGGCCGCAATTTCACAGCTCATATCATCATACATCACATGTACTGTCCTTATGAAGATTAGGTTTACGCTCGTTTCGTCGACGTGCGGTTCTCGAGTTCCATCTCGGCAACAACTCGGGATGATTCGACTGATACGTCGGCGAAAGGACCGGATGTTGAAGATTATGAGATGTCATGAAAGGCAGCGTTTCGTCTTCGCATATGAATTAATGGAATTTTCAAACAAACTCGTTCAACATCGTACTCAAAGTCCCGTTCGAAAGTTCAAGCTGTTAGCAATCCGGCTCTCTATCGCGAAAGGTCTCCCACTTCGATAGTGAACCAGGAAGCTGACAACTTGGCGAACAGGACTCAGAGCGAGTCTCTCGACTAAGACGATACGCTGTGTCATACCAACCAAAAAATACATGTATGTTCCTCAACCTAGAAAAGATCCTTAAATTGCAGAAATATACCTTTAGATAAAAAATGTACCAATAGTAATACTATGAGAAGGATTTACGATCATGTATGTTCCACGTAAAGGGTTAAATAGCTGTCTTTTACCTTATAACCTGCAATGTAACTATAATGTGTCATTGATGCTGCAAGTCTGAAGGTTTTAAGGTTATTCGACTGTCAAAAGTTATGTGTTAAAAGGTTAGGGTACAGATGTAATTTTTCTTTTATGGTTTTTACAAGTTACAGCTGCAGTCGTCAGAAGTCCGCCGCGGGAACGTCGACAAGAGGTCAGTACATGTACATACAAATGAGGATGCTGTTTTAAGTATCAGAGATGCCAGAGAGCTGCTCGACTCTGAGCTCGAGTCCGGATTGAAATGAAAATATTTGCATACATGCGAGCGGTTTCTGTGTCATGAAGTCGGGTGTCCAGCGCTTTGTCTTCTGCTATTGTTTTGCGTGCGACAGTAAAATTATTTACTCTAATTTGCGGATCGAAATCCTTGGAGAGTTCTTCGAGGGTCACAATTTTCGATTCTTATTGTTATTTTATATTAATATACAACTTGTGTACCTTTTTGCAAGCTATATCCTGGATGCAGAAGATATATAATACTGCTTTCGGCAACAGTGAAATTTAGACATAATTTGCGCTCGCGTGCATTTTGTATTACACGCAGGTGCATGTAGTAACGCGCAGTGTACTTGGGATTGGCACATGCTTTAAGCGCGTGTAAAGCTGCATTATACGAAAGCGGTAGTGTAATTTTTCTTACCTGAGTTGCTGTCCTTATCAAGTAAATGTTATTGATTATACTTTAGGTGTTTTTGAAACTTGTTTACAACTATGATCTGACTTTTATTACGAAGGTTGAAGTCAGAAGCCTGGCTCTGGAAAAGCAAGTGAAGGAGATGGCAAGTCTTCAGCTACAACTCGACACCGAACGAGAAGAGAAGAGAATCCTTCAAGAACAGCTACATGAAGCTGAGGTGGGTTAGAGCGGGAAAACCAACTTACTGCTGGGTGGCGCAGTAGTCTGATGGTTTGAGAGCCACAAGTTTGTCAGTAATTTTAATATTGCTGTTGAGTGACACCCCTACCCCGATAAAGTCTCTTACTTACCTACTTATTGCGGTGGACTCCGGGTTGAGAAGTCTGGGTTCAAGCCCTGCCCAGGTCATTGTGGTGTTGTCTTTGGCAAAGTACTTTAATCTTTTTCTAAAAACATTTTATTTCAGACATCAGGCAAGCAGGAAATTTCAAAGCTCGAGAAGGAACTTTCGCAGGTGAGAAGAATGGTGCATTGTGTGTCAATAGAATCTGAGTGACTTGTTTTATGTCACAGGCTTTTGTATAAGTCAATAGCTTTACCCTAGTATGAAGTCAATCTGTTTTTACTATTTTATTTTCTTATTCGCAGCTCACAGAAAAAGTCAAAAGGAAACAAGAAAGGTATGTCACTTGAGCTGAGCTGCTTGAAATAGAATTGGCAGTAATTCAGATTTACTGTCTCGGTTCATAGAAAAAAAAATTCATTTTCTTTAGAGCTTATGCTTGCTTAGATCAGTAATGTGTTAATCGTCCTGTGTTGGATGGGCACGAGAGACGTTAAATTATCATTAAGGAATCGAAACCCAGACCTTTGGAATTCAGGATTATTTACTTGAACAACAAGCTGCAGAGGGCCCGTCAGTGGAGCCGGTAGAGGCCATGTGGATGATTCCTAGGTGAATTCTAATATGAATACAGCACTAATATATGGGATCATGCTTTTTTACAGTTACTTACAGCTTCAAGAAGAAAAGGAGAAACTTTATTCGGAAAACAAGTGAGTCTTACTTAGCATTGTGGCCTGATGGTTAACACGAGGGAGTTTGGGTCCGAGTTTAAGCATTCGATCCCAAGCCCTTAACCTGTTTTCGTTAAAAGAATGTTAAAGACCCCTTGAGGAACTGAAGACTGTTTTGCTGTCTAAGACTCAGGAATTCTATCAACACACTCAAGATTTTAGCGGCGGTCTTTATTTTTTTCTCAAACTTTCGTGTCATTTCAGGAAATCTCAAGAGGAGTTAAAAACCGCGAAAGAACACGAAATAGAGGTAGGTATATGCAACTTGTTTAGGGTTTTTATTTCATACATTCTGTGCTTCAGTTTTGTACTTTTTTCGAATCATATATGATTTTCCAGTTGTTTTGAGTAGATGGATATCATCCTTGTGGTAAGAAGCTGGGCTGATGTATTGGAACCAAAAAAACCCAAAATGGCCGCCAATTTTGTTGTTTTGTTTCCTTAATACCCCGATATGGCCGCAGTGATGTCATGTGACAACCCGTCACTGTACAGTTTTCCTTTATGGAAGAAAACGAAGAAGATTGCTAAAGATTTCATCAACTTATATATCATCTTCTTTAGGTTTTAACAGAGCAAATGGCAAAGCTTCAAGATGAGGTTAATACTGCCAATCAGGTTAGCACAAACAGAAACGACCAGGATCTTGGGGAGCGTTTTTTTTTTTTTAAGTTGAAATACCAAAGTTCCGCGCTGTCGCTAATGTCATATTTGTTCTTTCTGCTATTCCTTTTTGGACTCGCGCGACGGACTTCGCTGAAAGGAGGGGGGCTGCTCGAAGTCTAGCGAGGAAAGGGCGTGGAGTGTGGGAAAGAATGAAAAGAATTTTGTGGGGCAGCGAAGAGAGAAAGAGTGAACAGTAAAGGGCGACGAAAGAACAAGAAGCATGCGAAAGTTACTACAAACCTTCTTAAAAAATAGCAGGAAGATTGAAATTGAACGAGAAGAACTACAAGAAAGCGCTAAACGCAATTATTAGCTAAAGCTTTCTCTCATCGGCACTGAAGAAAATATTTGTCGGTTTTGTCCCTTTACACAGCGTTACACAGAGTTAAAAGAGGAAAAGGAAAGAAAGATTAAAGGACTTGAAGAGACTATGACATCTCAGCGTAACCAGGTAACTGGCGCCATCACCGAGAATCGAGGCTAATCTATTGACTGATTGACTGGAACGACTGATGTATCGACAGACTTACTGACTGACTGGCGGACTGATTGATTTACTGACAGACTGACTGACTGACTGACCAACTGAGCACCAACTGAGAGGCCTTTAAACTGCCTTGATGACTGGCTGAACGATTGACTGATTGGCCGAAACAAGTGCTGTACAGATCGATGGACGTATGTCTGCCTACTGTCTGACTGACTGACCAACCAAAGAGAGACTGTGTAAGTGACTCAAACTGGCCTATTGACTGACTGACTGACCTGACTGACTGACTGATTGACTGACCTATGACTGACTGACTGACTGAACTATGACCGACTGACTAATGCCTGACTGAATGAATAACTGTGTTACAGACTGGCAGACGAACGCTTTATTTGTCTTTGATTCAAGTTTGAGGTAGTTAACATTTTGAAATGTTAATTTCCACTCTTCTGGTATTTTTAGGCGTCGTTATCTGCAGAGGAAACGGAACAGCTTGTTGCAGGACTTAGGTAATACAGTGTTATTCGTTGTTGAGATACTTAGATTCCCATGAAAAACTCTGCAGGCGAAGGCGTAGCCCAGAAAAATTCACACGCATCTTTCTTGCTTTCCAAACTACCTGTGTGCTTCATATCTCGATGATCGCATGCTGGCGAACTGATAAGCTTTTTTCTGAGATGTCCAATGCAGCTGCCTTAAAACGAGCAGATATACAGAGCCTTTGATATGAAAATAATTCTTTATTCTCGTGCAGCTTACCAATGGATCTCATTTTCGTAACAAAGGTTTTGCATTTGGCCTCATTTTGGATGTTGTGGTTTATCTAACTCGAAAATGGCCCATTTTCAAAAGATTCTATGATGCGAAGCAAGAAATTTAAACGTTCATTTGGCAAAGAAGTTTGAAAGTACATGGTCTAAATAGAACTTACCGAAAACTTCACAGAATAAATTTCCAAAGACATGATAGTTTGAAATCATCTGTATCCTACGTAGGCTTTTGCTTGACGGTGGGAGATGTCATACGCATTCTTCTATACAAATTTAGAATTACTCTTTCTTCTCCATTGAAACAGAAAAAAAGGCTGACTATATGATACTCAATAAATTACTAAATACATAGGCTTTTATTCGGTTTCTGGTGTGAAGTCCATCGATGAATGCTTTGGGGTTACACCCGCCATTTTTGAAAATGATCTATTAATTAGTTTTTAAAACTGCAGTTTCTAATTACAAGTTCTGAATTTTAGGCAAGAAAATGCGTCTTTGGTCACTGAGGTACAAGAGTTGCGAACGGTAGGAAGCTTTTTTTTGTCTTCGTTTAGAAAGTCTATTGACACGCAGTTTAAAGGCTGGTCCTAAAATTGGTGGCGAAGTCACACTGAGTGTTACGCTAGCAACATTTTTACTGTTGGGATCAAAGTTTGTGGACCTTGAATGGATTTATTTGTCATAAAATGTATTTTAATGCTTTTTTTTCCTGTTTGTAATTTGTAGAAAGTCAAAACAATAAGGGAAGAGCAGGAAGAGTCTGAGGTAAGCATGTGTAGCCCTTGCCAACCCCTCATCCCCCCCCCCTCCCCCACTCCCTCCACGTTAGTAAAATTTCAATTTGTCACAATGCTCGCGGATCAGAATCAAAACCCAAAACCAAAACCACTCGCGACCTAGATGCTCGCATTTTCCCGCTCTTGACGTCTGTCACGTGTACATTGTTTGAGTTGTCATAGGCTTTTTTCCGGATTTTCCTTCGTTCTAATTGGTCGTCGCGATTACTTTGGTTTTAGTGTTTTGATACTCAGTAGTAAAGCATTCTAGTAGCAAAACAACTTACTTTTTCCTCTAGATAGTGAGTTGTCGGATAGATATCACTGCCTTGCCTTCGAGCTTCTAAAGCCAGGGTCTAACGGTCGTGCGGAATTTATCCCCCCCCCCCCCGTTCCTGATCAGCTCTTTAAATGAGTACTTTATGTCCGTACACTTATTGTGTCGTTCTGTTTAATTAGGACTTGATATCACAATTGGAAAACAAAGTGTCTTTGACCGAGACGCGCTGCGCTGAGCTGGCCATGGAGGTCGATGAGTTGACAGCCCATGTGAAGGTAACGCTTCAAATCCAAATCAGACTACCCCACCCCACCCCACCCCCCTCTCCTTCACCTTAAACTGGCTTCTTGTATAGGCCCACCAGGTTAGCTTGCATGTCCTCGGAAGGAAAGGGAGGGGGGGGGAACAGCGATGACATTCTCGGTTTGCTAAAGTATGATTACCTACCACACAGGTGTTGTTGCAGCTTTAGATCAGATTTCTTGTCATGTCTAAAGAAGATTTGACTTAGATGAAGATAAATAGTATTTCACACGAGCGTAGGGTACTACCATTGGTACTCAGACCTTGAGATACAGGGAACTCGTTTCTAAGTTACCCTCTGAAATAGGTCCGTTTTCGCAAAGAATTCTTTGATTTTCATGTGCTAAATCTGTTCTGTGATTGTCTGGTGATGCTAGCTCCATGTTTTTATCTCAAAACAGGAACAGAACACTGCAGTTGAAGGCTGGAATGAACAAATATCACAGCTAACATCTGAACGTGATCAGCTGAAGGACTCGCTGGAAGAAGTAACCAAGGTGATAGCCATTAACAATTTCGACGACTTGTTCTCTGTTTATTTTAGCATAGGAAACTTGTTAACGATGTTTGTTGAAAAAAAGCCTTGCTGAAATTCAATTTTTCCTTAAACCCTTAACAATTCCTTGGCATTTGTCGGAGCTAAGATCATTTGGTCCATCAAGTTGTGCCCTCCCGGGTTCAAAATCTAGTTTATCATTCGTTCCACTAATATTTCCGATTTAAGGCAGCTGCAGATTTTTTTGCGCGGAAACAGGAAAAATAGTGAAGAGAACGACGGCGAAATTTAAGATGAGTCGTTAGAGAAGCAATTAAATCGCTAAATCAAGGAGGAATGGTCTAGAAAGATCCGAGAAAATTATCCTTTTCAATTTTTCAATGTCTGACGAGCTTTAGGAGGAAAAACGTGTCATATCCTTCCTTTCAAACTATCTTGTGGAAAACCTGTGCATGAAAACTGCTTAGCTAATGTAAACGTGACTTGTTTTTATGGTTACACTGCTTTCTAGGTCGCCAAGAGTCGTAAAGAATTGGTTGACAAGATGGCCATCGAGAAACAAACGACAGACGCGAACCACAAAGAGCAATTGGACAAGTTACAAGAGGATTATAAGGTTTGGTTTATGCAAATAGAGAGAATGGACTGAATAAGTGAAGCAAAACATGCAAAAGAAAACTTGTTTGAATCTAACCTGATTTTTTTGTTGTTTTGCGCAGAAAGAAATTAACGAACTTAGAGAGCTTCTGACGGGAGAGAAGGTAATGTGACTAGTTTCTAACTATTTATTAATCATTTTTAAGGCAATTCTTTGATTTAACATGGAATTGTACCACATCGTATCAATAGCAAGAAAGATGAAATTACTAACGAATATTGGTAAATCTGCTTTTGGTCTTCGCTTAATCCAGAGGAAGTGTTCATGACGTCTTCAGGTGTTCTCGGCACTCTGAGTCGTTCTCAAAAATAGGCTTCGGAAATCTTTCAGTAAAACTTTGGAATCTCTACGTATCTTCAAACGTTCCGTCAGAATTCATGCTTGTTAGACAAAAAGAAAAGGGATGACAGAGTATTTATTTTCTTGGCTAAACAGAATCTGATTCCCTTCCTTCTATGATTGAAAATTTTTTAAGTGTTTCTGCGTGGAAAAAATGTACGCAGAGCGGTAACTGCACAGTATCTTAGAGCTTGAAAATCTCGTGGTCTAAAGTAAATAAGCCGGATTCAATCCTTCAAACATCAACTCTCGATCCAGGTCAATGCAGATCGCCAAGAACTTTATCTGGTTATGGCAGGCAGCTTCCAAAAAAAGTCATTGTTATGGAAATCAACCTAGTTTTGAAGTTAACTGTCATGTGAGAAATCGCCTGATGCATACTCGCACAAAATAAAAACCAGAAATGATGAGGAAAGAACAACATCTTTGTCTTCTCGGAGGCAGTTAAGCGTGGATATATCACAAAAAAGGGTAATTTGGTTTTATCAACTGAGTTGATAACGTAAATTGGCCACCGTAAAGAGTTTCAAACCTGACGTTTCTAGCGTTATCTCTTCCTCCATTCGCTCCGATATAGGACTAACGCTCGAAACTTCAGCTTTGAAACTCCTTACGGTGGCCAATTTACGTTATGAACTCAGTTGATAATACTAAATTACCCTGTTATACTCTCCCCCGACGCAGCATCTTTAGAAAGTTTCTTTAGAAACTTAACTCCTTTATATCACAAAACATTTTAAATTTTAGTAATCGATCCTCGGTGAAGCCAACGTTCCCTGGTTGATGGTTTCCATAGATTCTCACTACTCTTTGCCTGTAAATGGTTATACTATTTTTTGAGAATCTGAAATTTAACGTTGTCGCATTGACAAACCCTGTCGTTGCATTCTCAGAAACTTCGCAAAGAAGTTGAAGACTCACAACAGAAGTTAGCAGAAACCAAGGCTAAATTACAGTCTGTAGAGAGCAAAAGTGGATGGTTTGAGAGAAGACTTGCTGAAACTGAGGTATTTGAATTCCTAACCCTTTCACGAACCTTTAACTTTAACCTTTTCTGCGAGATCCCAGTCTTAATCCTCCCTCTTAGCTATCAAACATTTCCTTGTAGATTAGAAGGGAGAATTTTGAGTTATTTCGTGATGGCAACTTGAAACTGTTACATTTGTCTATACCTCTTACTTATCGCGTGTGAGGTCTGTTACGGACCGAGTATTTCCGCCCCAATTGGCTATAAATCTGACCGGAAATAAACGAGGTTCCGTGACTTACATGTGCAGTACTGATTGAAAAAACCAGTTAGTAGGATATTTATTATAACTCTGGGTTCGGATAGAATGGAAGATTTCAATGTAAACAAACTTTTAAATTTAGCCAAGATGTTTTGGCTATGCGGTGATCTTAATCTGTTTTTCTCCTCCTTAGGAAAACTTGAAGGCAGAGAAAGAAAGATATGAGCAAACACTGGCCAATCTGCAAGCGGAACGTGAAGAGGAACTTAAATCTTTGCAAGAAGAGAGAGAGAGAGGGGAAGAGGTGAGTCTATCACCAATGTTTCGCAAGCGAGCTGAGCCCAGGGGCTACTGGGAAGGAGTTTTAAGAAAACTTGGCATCGTGTTTGTCTCCAGACTCCCAAATTAATGATTTTATTTAGATCAAATAACCCAAACTTAATTTATATCATTTTGTTCTATTTTTAATCGTACAGGGATTTCAGTCTCAGATCAGTGGGTTACAGGAGGAAATGGAGGAAAAGGAACAGGAAATGGAAAAATTACGACATGAACTGAAGGATAAAGAAGTTGAAAACAAAATTGCCGGCAAGAAAGGAGATCAGCTGGTGAGAACCAGTTTGCTTGTGCAATTTCTTTCTTTGTTTCAGTAATTTAATTTTAGCACTGTTTTGGAATCTTGAACCCAAAGAAATGACCCTTGGTGGCAGACTACAATTTTGATAAAAGCAGAGAAGAAGGCTTGGTGGGGATTCGACTGAATTCCAACCCATACTGAATTCCAACCCAGTTACAAGTGGGTCTCTACTGCCAACTGAGATACGAAGCTACTACACATTGGGAGCGGGGCACATGTTAGAGGGTCTAGTCACAATTAGGAAAGTCACAATTTTTTTTTCTTGTTCTTGTTGAAGGTTAAGGACCTGAAGCGTCAGCTCAAACTGGAGAGGAAAAGAGGCGAGCAGTTACAGCAAAAATTACAAGAAGCTTTATCAGAAAACAGAGTCAAGCCAGGTGAGAACTGAGCCAATCACCAGAAATTTAATTTCGCAGAATAAATTCTTCGTCTAGAATCTGTATCTGGGAGGATTTCAACTACTTTATTGCCAAGGCACTGTGACGCAAATTGTAATCAAGAGTGCCAATTCCTTTTTTCTCTCCTATTTATTATTACCTATGTATTTAAAATATACTTTAAATTATTTATTTACCTATTTTTTTTCAATGATCTACTCACAAGATTTCTTTAGTTGCCAATTTCTTTCTAGTTCGTTCGTCTACTGTGACAATGGTGTGAAAGGAAATTGCATTTCGGTACATGAATTCAACACGAAGCTAATGGTTTGTGTTCTTTTTCTTCAAGCATTTGAGGATATGTTTGTTGGCAGGGAACATCAACGGCGAAATAGCGGGTGAGTTTACAGTCAGCTGATTTTATTTCACAGAAGAACTAAAACGCTCGCTTTGCTTAATTTCCAGCTGCACTTATTTCCTATTAGTGTGTGTTGATTTTACTTGCTCTACCTTTTTTTTTCTTCGTTTCCACACTGCATTTAGTGCAAACCTTTTCGAGCAATTTTCAATCGAGTGTTGAAAATAATCCGGGACTTTTATGGTTTTGCTATGTGTTACCCTGTGATTGGTCCAGAAAACTGGTGCCATTCTCTCGACCAATCAGATGCAAAACTATCACCAATCACGACCTGGTCCCCTGCGTTTTCCCGCGCTTTCTGCGGTTGGCTAGTTTTTACTTTGAGTTCCCCCAATGGCTCTTCAGGGTATTTTCAAAGCTGTTATTTTTACAGGAAAGTTTATTTTGAAATTTTGTTGTTATTTTCTAGTGATTCATCAATTGTTAGTCAACCGTCAAGAAGTGAAGTGGACAGCCCGGAATTTAGGGTACGGTTAAATGTATGGATTGAGTGCGCAGATACCAAGAGTGATCCAGTTACGGTCGAAGGGTTACTGTACTAGTTTTTTTTTTTTTTTTTTTTTTTTTTTCAAGTTTTTAGTGTTTTTGTTGTTGTTGTTGTCTTTTCAATTTAACAAATATACAACTGCTTAATGTTAAGCCCAGGTTTCAGAATGACGAGGGATTGAAAAGCTTGACATAGAGTAGGTAGTGAACAATAACTTGAAACGTAAAGTGTTTTACATTCGACAACAACCACCACTTCTCTTCAACGCATTATCTTGTGATGATATTCTTTAGCCCCCAAGCCCCGCTGCGTCCATGATCAGTATGCTTAACGACGATACCACTGACCTGATAGAACGACTCGCGGACGTTCAGCAAGATAAGTGGCTCCTCGAGGAAAAGGTTTGTATTGAAGAGCCTTAAGTACACGTTTTTATCGAGTATCGTACATGTATAACAACCCACGTGTGAGGCCAGGCTGCCGAGTTTTTTTCAAAATGGCGGCTTCCATGGATGAATGTTCAGCACATCTTAGGATAATTGTCGAATGCTTATGTTGCGTTTTTGATCTGAAAACGCAGTTATCAATGTCAAAATTTCACTTATTCCTTGTTATGGCCGATAAAAAATAATAAATAAAAACAGTTTAGGACGTACCTCTCGTTGAAGTTTGGAAAAAATTTTAAGGAGAGGTATGTATGGATTACAACGTGTCTGTCGTCTCGGTGAGCAAAAACTGATGAAAAATCTTTCTGATCATTTTTACGTGTTTTTTTTTTTCTTTTATTCTCAAATGACTGAAAACAATTTACGAGGTAGTAAACTGAACGGTTCACAACACGTTCACATTCTTGTTTTAGCAGAATTTATACTCCTATGTTCATTTTTATGCAGGTAGTGTTTGAAAACACGAAACTCGCTCGAAACTACGGAAAACTTCCACGAAGCAAACTCAAGTTGTGATTTGTTTAATAATTTGCAAAAAAAGAATTCCTTATTTCTTTTTTTTCTTTCTTTTTTTTTTGCTCTGTAGACTTGTAAACTTTTTCAAAGAATTGTAAATTGTTTTCTTTTAGTTCATCGGCTTTGTACTACAATTTTTTTCCTTCATCTAAGAATCTTCAGCTTTTTTATGATTTCTCTTGCAGGTTCGCCATCTTGAAGAAAATGGAGCAGCGCTAGCGGAGGATCTATTAAAAAAATCAGCCATAATTCAGGCATACGCCATGGAAACTAAAGTCGGTAAGGTTATTCGGACGACCCAGTTACTCTACTGTAGAAGAACAAGACCGAGTTACGTCACATGCAAGTGGCCTGGTTGATAAGCAAGATTCAAAATGGCGGCGTCTGTAATAGAACTTTTCATCTACCTGGAAAGGCGCTCAGAATCCTAATTCTATATAAAAGATTAAATCAAAATGATATCGTTTCTGAAGATATCTTTTTTTTTAACTTTTATTCTCTTGTATCATTTGGTTTTAATATATTTATATTTATGTGTATTTATTTGTCTTTTCCAGGTCCTATAGCGGAGTCTCCAGCGAAACCATCCCCAGCCGCTTCGATTTCTACTTTAAAAGAGAAGATTCGGTCTCCTTTTGGTAAAGCTAAGCCTGAGAACACCAGAAAAATACAGCTGATGCTGGAGGAGACACTGACAAAGAACATTCAATTACAGCGGGTAAGAGGTCCCATAAGTACCTGTCAATTGTTTGTTCTCTTTCGTTATTGGTGCGCTTTTCGATTAAGTGTCATAAAAGCAATACCAAAATAATCACAAGCGCCAATCAGAAGAGAGGAAAATACCTTTAAGAGCCAATGAGAACTCAACGTAAAACACCAAACAAACTGCCTAAAGCGCGGGAAAACGTGGGCGACCAAGTCGTGTTTGGATATAGTTATTCATCTGATTGGTTGAAAGAGTGGCGCGAGTTTTGTGAACCAATCACAGATCGAAGTGAATCAAAACCAAAGGATTCCTTGAACATTGAACTGAAAAGTGCTCACAAATTATCTCTTTTCTCTTTCTTAGGACGTGGACTCGATGTCTAAAGAACTTCAAAGATTCAAACAACAAGAAGTGATTCCACCGGAACTCAATGAAACTTCGGATTCAATGTTGGATTCAAGTTTATGGAAAGCCACAGAGGAAGAGGAATCTGAATCTAGTTAGCAATTTTTAACTGATTTAATTTTAGGTTTAAGACACTTTTGTCGAGTGCAGTGAACCTTGGGTTGCGCTGACCCCACTGAGCTGTTAACTTCTTCACTCACATGAGTGACCAAGACAGCATTTCTCCTTACTATATCAATGCAATATCAAGCAGAAAAGTGATGGTAGTAAAGCAGAATATCAAAAAGGGGATCGTTAGTTGATCCAATACTAAATTCTTCGAACTAACATCATAAGAATTGTATGGCTGTCAGTAAGGAGAAATAATCATGAGATCTTTGGAGTGAAAGGATTGGTACAACTTGTCATCTTATCATAGGTTTGATAATAGTCAGTTGTTAAGTCACAAACAGTTTTTCCGGGAACAGTGTTACAGATACACATGTGTGCTTATAATGGGGCCAGTTTGATCAGGTAAAGAGAAACTTTCTTACAGAAGTTCTCCTCCGCAGTAGATTATGGATGATACTCAAATGTCGCACTAAACCGTCCGCTTAATAAAAATGTTATGAAATAAAAGAGCTTACTAGAACATTGAAGTCAGCGACCGCTAAGAAGAGTTCTCCAATGGATACAGGGTTATTTACCATAAATATGGGGGAAAATTGGTGCAGGGTTTTAACTTAACTTGGGGTCCTATCACTACGGGTTTCTTATCAAATCTCTTTAGTATCACCAATATACAAATATATATTTAATAGATCTTTTAAAGAGATTTAGATTTATATTTCTCTAAAAATGAATCATCGAGTAGTGTTCTTTCTCACGAGAAGCGAAGTAAATTCGCTCGAGTGTAAAATGAAAGGAAATCTTTGGTACTGTTCAAGCGCTCGGTTGATAAACATTGTAGTGACAATTTTTAGAGCAAATGCAAATAGCATCTTTGGGGGGAAATTATAGATATTACGCCTATTATTTTAACAAGATATGTAAACTAGTATTGCTAGTTTTTTTTTTTTTTTTTCAATTTTTTTTCAATATTTCCAATGGCCTATGTACGTGCGTGTTCTATCGAGAAAGGTACGGTTTGTAAATACAGCTATTCAATGAACTCAAGAAAAGCATTGTAAAGAGTGAAGTAAGCTTCTGTATTCTGGCAAACGAGTAGAAAGCTTGGCATTATGTGATATGCCGATGTTAACTTCATTAAATAAGATATAGGAACTTAGAAGACCTATATCTCAAGTACCTTTATCATACTTACTCACGTCCGATAAGTCAAAATAAACACGAAAATCTGATGCATTTATACGTGTTATTCCACGCGTAATGCGTCAAAGGAAGGTCGAGAGGTTTATAATAAACGAACTTGAAAGGAGTTTAAGCGTGGAATGGAAATTATAAAGTTTTGAGACTTTCACTGCTACCGTGTTTGTCGATACACCATTTTGATGCCTTTCAAAGACCAGTTTGACGTATTTTGCGCAGCAGAGGAATAAACGTTTCATAAAAGGTGCAGAGGGAAACGATATTTTTAAATTAGGTGAGCTGTGTACTACAAGTGAAGTATTGTTCTTCTTACAATCTTAATCGTAATATTTGTTATTAAATTTTACAAGTTCAACGAAACTCTCATTCAAATCGCTGAAATGTAATCGATTCGTGCAATCCAACCAGCACGGCGATGAACAAATTTGTAGATAATGTAGATAAATTTACTTAAAAAGTCCCTTGTTCTACTTTGCTCGCCATTAATGCCTAGGTAAACAAATCTGCCCCAGAATAAATTAAACAATCAGGTAAATGTTGGTCTCTCTGTTTTACTAATTTGGTGATACAATTTAGCAGATATACCCTAGCCGTTTCTTTCGTTCTCTTGTGTGTGGTTGCCACGTTGGATTAGCCTTGGTGCCTTCGAGAAACTTCCCTAACATTAGAAAATAACTTGGGGTTAGATCTTGGAGGAAAGCAGAAGGACTTGCAATCGTAAATTCTTGTCCGGAAGTTTTGTCCTTTCGAAGCAAGAACGAAAGTTAAATGGCCGTGAACCCTACTGCTAACTCCACACTTACGAAGAAGAAGGCGCCACCTAACTAAGAAGCTTCAAAACAAGATAAACTTGATAGCTGTCTTAGTCATTGTCACGTTTAAACATGTCGAATTGTGTTACACAATAGTCTTTAGTTACGTGACTTTTCAAACGGAGGGTTTCGATTGATGGAATGAACTTGTCACGCAACTTACGATTTCTACGTTACCTATTTACAGTGGCTATAAAACATTCATATATATTTGTGATAGGAAAGTCCCTTTTTCGGGCCTCGACAGTCTCATAAATGAACAGGGATTTTCCGGGAACAGCTGGCTTCACAGGTTACTCTACCGAAGACAACAGCCGTTCTCTCATGATCGCCAAATTCCTATGCCCGATGTCGGCCATAAGCGGGAACTTCGAGAGTGGCGACGAAGACGTGTCTTTGTTATCGGGATTTCGGTAAGTAGACGTTCAGAGATTAATTCTTCGTCAGTAAAATCAGTATCATCGTATTTTCTCTGTGTGATATGACTTGCTAATGCCGATAATTAACCACAAAAGCGCGAATCTTCACCAGTTAAAATCTTAGAACCTTCATCATGTCGTTGTGAGCCTTGTCTCAGGGTTTTTACATGTGAAAATCAAAGTGTGCTGTTGACTTGTAGAAGATATGCTGCGTTAATTTTTAAAGCGATATGTTTAAATTATTCAACAAAGTTTTCCAGAAGAATGGTGATTCGATAATGCATTAACCAAAACATGAAAAAAAAATTGCAGTTTATTTAACATACTACGGTATGGTTAGAACATGAACTCACATTCGAAGTAATGATAACGCGTGTTTTAATATGATGCGCCGTGACGTGAAACTGCGACATTTTATCGCCGAGCTATAGAGGAAGAGTTGTGTGTCCAACCGATAAAGAATAGTAAACGCAGAAGACAGCTTTTAGATTTGTATGACAACAATAATTTGCGGCATCGTGAACTGGATGCACCATGGTGTTTTGTTGAGTAACACGTGATTTTTGTGATGAGTTGAACTCTGTTTTAAAAGGTGCCGGCGTTGTGACCGATCATATCTGGTTTCATGCAAAATTTGTCTCTTGGTGTACGTATCTGAGAATAATTATGAACATGGTTTTGCGCATAGGAGTATGGGAAAAATTCATTTGTACTTCGCTTTTGTAAGTAGATGATGTTTTACGAAAAGAGCTGAGAGCTCTTAGCCGGCTTTGAAGATTTTCGGATAGATAAACCAGGGAAAATAAGCTAGCGAATCTTTTCATTTACTTATACTCTGATAGACTGGTTCGGCATCCCGCCGGAATGGACTATATATGATCAAAATGATAGCTGGTAGGTACCAGGGATGCCATTGGGGTAACATGTCATCTCCCTCCCCACCTCCTCACTCACAAATCCGTATAACGATACGATGATTTGAATTTCACTGATAACACTTCCAAATCTACTCTTTTGCCTGTTAATTGGAAAATGGAAAACTAATCTTGGCATGCCAAATGAATTATTTCTACGAGAGGAACAGAGTTCGCAGAAGGCTGATACGGCTAGAAATAGATCTGTCTTTTTGAAAGAAAGGAGAACGAGCTAGCAATGCTGAGTATCCAGTCTTCTGAAGTGGAGAATTGCGTTCATATTTCAGAAAGCCTGCAGTGATTCTTTTAGGTGTTTTAAAACAATTCTGTTAGAAAATTTCATCTTCTTAATAATTTTAATCTCTGCGCATATTTGTTTAAGTTACATCTTGTTTAGTTCCATCATTTTCTCTTTATGGAACTATGAGGTGATGAAAATATCTGTATTGTAATAATCATACAGTTGCTACAAAGTGCTCGTCAAATTTTCAACCGGAAGTGAAGCCTCAAAGTGAGCCTGCGACACAAATACCAGTTGTCAGCGGATATTGTCATCGCCACATCGGAACTCGGTCGACCATATTGTGACTTCGTGATATAGACGACAAAAATTATCAGGATACTGTTTGTTTTTTCTCGACCTTTCCCGCTTTTAACGAGATCAAATCCTTTTATCACTGATTTATGATGGGTGGATAGTCGAATTTTATCCCAAACATGAGCGAAGCGGCCAAAGAGCGTGTTATAGCGCTCGGAACTCAGTTCAACACGATGGAGCATTCTGCTTCAGAAGATCCAACTCTTGTGACTTTTGAAACGGGTAGTCCGAAAAAATCCTTTTGGAAAAGAAACACGAGTAAATTACCAGGAAGGTAACGTTATTTTCCGTCGATTAAGTGCCATGTTTGAAGCCCTTTTATTGATTTAATGTACTTTCTAAACAGTATAAAACCTGCACATGGGACTCAAGACTTGTTGTCTTCGAGCGTTTTGCCAAGTGCCAACCAGACTTCCAGGTACGTTTAGTCTATAACGTCTGCTCATGATGGCGTGATAAAGTTAGTTATCAAAGAAGTTGCGTGTGTATACTTCCTTCTAGCACTCTGTAGAGTTGTTGAATACCAAACTTTCATCCGCTCTGAGATCCTAGGGAAAGTTGAACGACTGTGTTTACATTAAATTAAAATCTTGTTGAAAAGTTGTGTCGGTTAGTCTTTTGAAATGATCACGATGTTTTCTTTCTCCTATTTTGCCAAGAGTGTGGTTATTTTTTTAAAGCGGCCGAGTCAATTAATGAATCTAACAGGCGATCTTCGTTCAGTGGTGGTTCATTCTAATTTTTGAATATATAATTTGCTTACCACTGCACTAATTGCGGAACATTTTTAATAAACTTATTCAAGAATTCCTTGGTTTAATTTCACTTTATCTTTTGTACAATAACGTATCAAATTTCTTTCATTACGGAACAGAAAATAACGCATTTGAATCCAAATAGTCCCTAGTATTGATTTTAGAATTTGATCTATCGCGAGATTATCCAGGAAGCCTTTATGTTATTTTGATAATCATCGTTATTTGAGATCATTGAAAAGAGGATTGGTTTAAAAAGGAAAGATTAATCGGACTTACAAAGGTGTCCTACTGCGTATGACAAAGGATTTTCATAAATAACTCGTATTAAAGAGATCAGACTTAAATCTATATTGGTTTAGGCACTTCAATACGTATTCGTGTAATTAAATAACAATATATGAATACGCCAGCAAACAATGTTTAAATTTATCGAATGCTTATTGGGCAGAAAGTTTATGCTCTTAATGATAATAGGTAGATTAAATCTGGTGGTCATTAAAAGTGTAGTAATTTCTAAGTTAAATTAAGGATTGAGAATCTCTACATAACCTTAGGATTATTACAACAATTTAATTCCTTGGCTTACCAGAACTCGGCTAAGCTTTTCATGCAACTTAGCAAAATTTTATCAAAAGGTTTGCCAAATATCTATGGTTAAAACACTCAGTTTTATGAGTGATGTCAGGCACTTGGTACATCAAGCTTTTTCTTAACATAATATTTTTGCTGTGAATATCTAAGAACCATTTCTTCTTTTTGTCTCCCAACATTTTATTTTCATATAGCATTTGATGATGAATCAAGCAGTGTTGTATAAAATATGGTTTCTTTCCTTCTCATCATGCTAGTAGAATGAAGGCTACTCTCTCACAAATATTTTGTTGTGTTTTTCTGGAAGTCTCTTAGTGCACATTTATATACCAAAGGGAAGATAGGAACCCTGAAATTATATAATTATGCACAAGGAATGATCATAATGGAGCAAGAACTCAGGCCTTTTTAAATAGTAGCACAGGGAACCTAAGGAATCAGTTGTTAGGCCACAGGGTAATCATAATCATTACAAATTCATCAAATATTATTGGTGCATATTGCAGCTTCACTTTTCGCTAATCATTCTGTGCAGTTGTCTGTACAGTTGTAATCAGACAGTGTAATTGGACAATTGAAGCATCCACTCAGCTAATCCACCAATCACAGAAATGATCAAAATAATCGTAGCAACAACCACTTAGCCAAAAAAAAACTGGGAAATTTCCAAAATAAAGGTCATGGAATTATTAACAAAAGACATTGTCTCCACTGCAGTTATTTGCTCTAGGTATATTTGTTTTTTCAGAAATTGAAGTGGTTATGATTAATTGGTAACACAACTTTTTGTCATCCAATTCTGTCAGTAATTATAATTGTGATTAACAAATTGGACTGCTGCTTTGCAGTCATCCAATTTTGTTAATCACTCGTACGGTTACAGACCGACTTGGACTCCACTTGGTCCTATTACTATTATAAATAATTGAACATGTTTTATTTTCAGCATTCATGGCAAAGCCAAACCAAAACCCTTGAGTTTCCAGGAGTTTAACACCAAGATGAGTGATGCATGGGGTGAAGATGATGACGATGTGATCCGTGTGGACCCAGAAGAAAAGAAGTACTCCAAACCTGATTCTCGAGTGCGCACAATCAGTGGAGGTGAGGTCAGAGCCAGTATTCCAACTAATGTGACTTCCAAAGAAACCAAGAAACTTCCAGAACAGTTGGTCAAGAAAGATGAGCACAAGACATCTCGTCCTTCTCCTTTGAGCTTACTAAGTAAGTGTTAGAAGTGATTACAATGTAACTTCTCCCTATTTTTTTTTCTATTTTATTCTATTTTTTTATTCTATTATTTTTTTCTATTTTATTCTAATTATCTGCATTGTACAAGTATTTTTGTGTTATCTGAACATTGTTGATATTTCTAAATATTTTTAAATTTTAATGCATAGTTTATCTGCTATATTGTTACTTATTAGGATACTGTACATAGTTTTTTATTAATTTTGTAATAGTAGGTGTCCCCAATTAGCTCTATGAGCTAAATACATTGACACGGTAATAAAGATTTTATTATTATTATTATTATTATTATTATTATTATTATTATTATGATATCCATACATTATCAAGCAAACTGGTGTCAAGAATACTTAAACTGATCACTGAGAAGTTATCATCTTGATGTACAGTTGTAACTCCAAATTCTCAATCCTGATTTACATGGAAATATGTCACTGCTAAAGGGGAGAATTAACAATCAGATTTTGGGCATTAACAGGTTTCTTAGTAACACTGCCTCTTTAAAGACGGTCTACGTTCAATGGTTCATTACCAATTAGCCCTCGTAGATTAGAGCTGATGATAACATCATTTTAAATGGTACCAAAAGTTAGTGATGTTAGGGGTGTATTACTGAAGCTTGCAATTTTTCTTTTTTGGTGACAAACACAGTTTTGATATTGGTGTTTAACCCTTTAACCCCAAAGAATGACTGGCATCTAATTTCTCCATACAGTATCAGCCCTGAATCAAACATTAAGGTCATGAGAACAAGGGAAATGATCAACAACTAAAGAACTGTTGATTGTTCAACAAATTCTCCTTTTCAGACCCCTAAGAAATGTTTAGAGAACAGTATGGAGAATATGCATACTGATGTTTGGGTGTAAAGGGTTTTAAAGGAATCTGAGACTGGTAGTCACTTTAAACAATAAACACTACACCAGACTGTGATGTTTGATTTTATAAGTGTTTTCATCTGAGTGAAATGCAGTCATTGCCGATATTTATCAGGAACAATGATTTGCAATTCCAGAGTTCTGGAAATTTTATCTTTCAATCATTATTATTTAATAAGTTTTAAGGTTACTTGATATTCACCTCTGGAGAAAAATTATGATCCATTACGAGCCACAATGTTGGCTTTCTTTTCTTTTTTCTTCAGCGCGGCACAAGAATCAGTCATCATCTTCAAAGTCTGCTGCCCACTCCCCATCCCCTCCTCCTGTCAATCTACAGTCTCCCAAGCCCCCCTCCCCCATTAGAGCTGTTAAACTGGAATTTCAAGATCAAGAAATACACAAGCTGGAAAAATTTGGAAAGTTGTTGGCAGGTCCTAACACTGACTTAGGTAAGCATGCTTTTATTTGCAAGGTAATAGTGGCACTGTAGAAAATGTATAAGGAAACAGTATGGGGATAATGCATACTGATGTTGGAGTGTTAATGGTTAAACTATACTAAGAATTTACCATATACTTAATCTGCAGATGCAATAAGGAAACTAAGTTGGTCAGGAATTCCAGTCACAGTCCGCCCAACGACATGGCAGTTGCTCTGTGTAAGTCTGTTTATTTTACATGTTTGTGATCGTCTAGCAAGCTAGGGGGTCCTGAGGTGCCCTCAACGTCCCCTCCCTTCCCCTTTGTAAGCCTTTTTTTTCTGTCACATGAGCCCATTGAACCCGAAGAGTGACAAGCATCTAATTTCTCCTTACATTATCACCCTCAATTCACACATTAAGGTTACAAGAAGGAAGAAAGTGATCACCCACTAATGAAGCTCGATGTTTATAAACAAATTCTCCTTGTCAGCTCCTTAGGAAATGTATACAGAACAGTATGGAGAATATGCATACTGATGTTAGGGTGTAAAGGTTTAAGTAAAACATGACATAGAGATCGACATGATAATCTAGTGAGTACCCTCTGGCTACGCCCTTGTTCGTCATTGAACTTTGTCTGCTTGTTAATTCGGTAGGGTTTGTTAACAAGTGATTACTGTGTAAGTAGGATACCCCTTAACTTTTGAAATCTGATTGTTAATTCTCTCCTCTAGCTGCTACACATTTCCTTGTAAATTAGTTACAAGAATTTGGTGTTAGATCAAGATAACAACTTCTACCTGATAAGTCTGAGTGTTCTTATTACCAGTTTGCTGGATAAAGTGTGGATATTTTAAGGTGAAGTAACATGTTAATCAATTCTGGGTAAACAATTGTTCTACGTTACTAGGGATACTTGCCTGCAAATATTGACAGAAGACAAGCGACGTTGGATCGAAAGCGAGAAGAGTATCACAATTTTGTCAAGCAGTATTATCCAACGAGATACGAGGATACATATCATGACACATTTAGACAGGTAACTATTTATGCACTTGTAGTTGAGTGAGTTTTAGGTGAGGGAGTCTGGGTCAAGTCGCGTAAAATATGCCTCAGCAATTTTGTATAGGAGCAGTGTACGCAGTGAGGTCTGTCATCGCAACTTTTGTAGTGTTTTTAGGAAACCAATTTTCTTTTATTTCTGTCGGTAATTTTTAATTGAATACGAAGAACAAGCCTTCAATTTACTAATATCAAATATTTCAACAGATACACATTGATATTCCAAGAACGAATCCTCTGATTCCTCTTTTTCAACAACCCTTGGTGCAAGAGGTTAGTGGAATCCCTTTTACAGCATCACAGTGTTTAGAAATATGGAACATCGAGTTGTACTACACGACTATGGGCCGGTTATTTCAACAAAGATTAGCCGTAGTTTGATAAAACCGCGTTCTAAGCCTCTTCAATGTAGCCGAACCTATCAAATCGATCCTTTTGAAGAGAATCCCAGAAACTCACTTCTTGGGTAAAACCGCGGTTGGGGTTGAGCTCGTGTAAATAACCGGTTCTTTGAGTCTTAACGTAGAAGTTTTCCTTTCTCGTAGATTTTTGAGAGGATTTTGTACATCTGGGCTATCCGTCACCCAGCCAGTGGTTATGTTCAGGGAATTAACGATCTGGTGACACCTTTCTTTGTGGTGTTTTTATCTGCATATGTTGGTAAGTGAATTGTCATCAGCAATTTTCTCCTTAAACCTTCGAGTTAATTTAGAAAAGTTGATGGTATCCAGTTATTGTGAAGTTTAATTCATGCAGTTTGCTCAAGCCCAATTTATGACTCCCCCAATGACCTGAAGGAGAGCTTTGGGAGAGTAGCGTAGGCTCATGTTTCCGAACAGCGGCTGGATATCACGCCTAGTGCGCACAATCCGCACACTCATTGGTCAAACGTAGGGCATGCGCAAATGGATCAATGTTGGCCAGCCGCGCGCAAAGTTCCCGCGCAAAGTTTTAAGGATAACATAAGAAATCAGTGGCTGTATCTTAACCGAGATGCCCTCCTACAGCTCTTTTAAAAATCTTACCGACGCCCTTGGAAATGATTCCGTCTCTATATCCTCCTTTTTTTAAATTTTTCTTGAAGATGGTGACCTGGAGAACCACGATGTCAGCGGTCTTTCACAGGACACTTTAGACACAATAGAAGCAGATAGCTTTTGGTGCATGAGCAAGTTGCTCGATGGAATACAGGTGAATCTAATATTGTACATTCTAGAAAAGTCATTCACACTTAAGGAGGCTCTAGAGATTTCACCGAAGCAAATTGAAGAAAATCAAAGGCAGAGCCAAATCATCACAGGCGAGCGCCTCCCTCTGTGGAGCCACAAATTTCTAAAAAAAATTCTAAAAAACTAACGCTGGCGCACGCTTTAACATTACGCAAAAACCCTATAGAGCCTCCTTAAACGTATGTATTTCATCCTTTTTCGCAGTTCCTTTTCTTGTCTTGTTCTTCGCGTTTTTGCGAGATACTGGGCTCCGTGAGACGATCCGTAGTAATTTACTGTCTTTCGTAAATTTTTTTGTCCTTGACTAACGGGCAAAAGCTCATGGAGAGTGCCAATTTCACTACATAATGGTTCTCTTTTCACAGGACAATTACACATTTGCACAGCCTGGAATACAAATGAAAGTCAACGCGCTTAAAGAACTCATTCAAAGAATCGATGGTAAGAAAAACGATTTTTTCCATCGAAAGGGCCGCCGTTGTGCTAGATTCTTATGAGATATGAAGCCAGTATTCCGAAGGTTTACGGAGACGCGGTGGATCGTGGGTAGAATACTCAGGATTCGAGACCTGGCAGTCTCGCTGTGTTGTTTTCTCGAATTCATGGCCCATTTTGCCAGTAAGCTACAAAACTACAGAATAAGAGAAGGTTCAGTCTGCGCTGGAGCCAAGCGGCTCACAGGGAGCCAAAACCTATCCCGTTGTTTGTAGCATGAACCGACTAAGAGAATTGCTATCTCCCAGGATAAGATGCGAGTTCATCACAGTTTACGCTCAGCATTAGTTCAAGTTTCCCTGACGTTTCGCTGGAACTCATTTGACCCTTTTCCTCCCAAGATCTCATTAGTAATTCCTCTGACTGTCTGCCATACAACCCTTATAATATTACTAGGAGAATTTGGTATTGGATCAACTAATAATCTCCTAATTGGTATATTTCTTTATTCTCATCAATTGCCTGCTTGATACTGTATTGATATTGTGAGGAGAAATTCTGTCTTGGTCACTCATGGGAGTTTTAAGGGTTAAACTGGTTTGTAGAGAGGTGACTCTTTCTAGGGACTTTTTCTATGCTCTCTAATTCACTTACGAAAGATGTTCTTCCCATTTTTATTACTTACCAGAACCTTTGAATCATCACTTGGAGAGAAATAATGTGGAATATTTACAGTTTGCCTTCCGTTGGATGAATAATCTTCTAATGCGTGAGATGCCTTTAAGATGTACAATACGACTTTGGGATACTTACCTGGTATGTATCTGCAAGGAAAATTTCCCTAATGTTACTCATGCAATCCAAAAACCAAAGCCGAAGTAATTTCAACGGCTAATCAGAGTAGAGGAAAATACTTTCAAGGGCCAATGAGAACTCAAAATGATAAACAGCCTAAAGCGCGGGGAAACACCGGCGACCAAGTCGTGATCGGATGTTTATTTTTCATCTGATTGGTTGAGAGTGGCGCGAGTTTCTGGTAATTTTGCATCTGATTGGTTGAGAGTGGCGCGAGTTTCTGTTAATTTTACATCTGATTGGTTGAGAGTGGCGCGAGTTTCTGTTAATTTTACATCTGATTGGTTGGCATTAGCACGAGTTTCTGGACTTATCACAGAACAAAGTAAAGTGTATTGAAAATTGCCGTGATAATTTTGTATGCAAATGTTCATCTCACAGAAACTGAAGACCATAGTCGTGAAGCGATTAAGGTCGTCAAATTGGTGACTTGAGCAGCAGAGTTTTTCGCTTTTTGTTTTTTTTTTACTTGTTTTTTCTACTCATCGGGGCGACCGAAGAGTGGCAACTTTGAGCACTGCTTTTCGATGTAGTAATTATTGCTTGGCAACTTCAAGACCTCTTAACCTAAAAGTGACAAGGTTCTATTTTCTCTTTACAATCTCTCCCTTGAATCAGATGTTTAAGTCCCGAGAATAAAGGAAATGATCAGCAATTAACAAAGCTCTTGATGGTTTTACAAATTCTCCTGGTTAGAACCTAGGAAATGTATAAAGAACTGTATGGAGAATATGCATACTGATGTTAGGGTGTAAAGGGTTAAAAGATTGATGCAATTTCTTTTGTTCGTCTTCCCATTAGGCTGTAGAAAATGGATTTGCCTCATTTCATCTGTACGTCTGCGCAGCATTCTTAAAACAGTTTTCAAAAGATATTGTTGAAGAAACTGACTTTCAGGTTTGTGGATAGCTTGTTTCTAGCTTGACAAACATGACTGATATCCTTCGCGATAGTGAAGTGCTTCTATATTCAAGGCGCTCAACGCAAAGAAATACTGGTCAGAAGGGTTATGTAAGAGAGAAGAGCTCGCCACGCCCGACTCCCCCCCCCCTCCCTTTTTTGGTCTCTGCTTTAGTTGTGACCTTTTTACGTTGTAGCGTACATTCAACGAATGGTGAGAACTCGCACAGTTTTCGTATAAAATTTATAGATTCACCTCTCCCCCCCACCCCCACCCCCCCCCCGTAAACACTAAGTAAATATTAGAACAAAGTTTTCCCGCTGCCTTTGAGTGAAAGCTTTTATATCGACGCTTTCATTTTCAAGGGACTTCCATATATGTTTGGTTTGTATTTTAAGATCTTCTTAGATCTAAAAGTTTCACCGCAATTCAACGACTCTTTTCTCATTGGGTATTATTTGATCTTCAAAACTCTCCGTGAACGCGGTATTTTCTTCCATTCTGCAGGGTTTAATGCTTTTACTACAGAATCTACCAACAACGAACTGGGACGATCAACAAATAAGCCTCCTTTTGGCGGAAGCTTACAGATTAGAGTACATGTTTGCGGACGCCCCAAAACATCTACAGCATCTCTCGTGAGACGAATGAATCAATACAATAGTTTGGCCGTGTAAATACAGGGTACATACTTAGGTAGAACGCAGGATGCAGTCACAAAATGGCGGTGAAGTGATAAGAACCGCCCAGCAGTCTCCAAGACTTCTTTACACTAAAAGATTTTAAAACCGCCATCTGGGTTTTTTTGCAAGAATGACATTGAGACACTGTAAAGTTTAACTGGATATAGAAGTGACTTGCTCGAAATTTTGTTCTCTGAAAGCCTCGAGAAACCAAATCAGTGATCTCGATGGTTTCTTTAATTTTTCCTTATCGTCCATAGCTCTTAATCTAAAGACCTAGTGACTTTCAGAGCAGCCCGGTGATATTTTTGCTATTCTCTCACGTTCCCGTGCATTAGCTCCCCTTGCCACGATTGTAGAATGCGAAAGACGTGTTCTTTTAAATAAGAAAGTAGGGCCAATTTACATAGAGATGAAAAAATGGTATATTTCCTTCTTTGTAACTTTGCTGGTAGGTATGATGTCCTGCAAAATTTCCTTCTCGCCGCAGTAATCCGTCTTTTGATAATTACCATATGGCTTAAAAAAATTATGTTTTCAACTCGATGAATTTCCTATAGTTGCAGTCCCACGCATACCCATAACTGCCGTCATGAGGCTATAATTATATTTTTGTACAGTCTGAGTAAGCGCGTTGTACACGATTTTCGTGCCTGCCTGACCGATCGGTATAAATCGTTGATCGAGCATCACTCGTGAAATTGATAATAATCGATAGTTTAGTAAGATCCAGTTGATGAAAAGTCGGAGGCACAATTTCCATGGTCAATTCGATTGCCATCGTTTGTCTTCGGTTACCATCAACTGCTACCGATTGCCATCAATTATCTCCGACTGCCATCGTTTGTCGTCGGAGATCTTTGATCACCATCGTTTGTCTTCGGTGGCCGTCGGCTATTTTCGATTGTCGTGGAACCTCTCCGATCGATATCCGTTGTCTTCGGTTATCTTCGTTTGCATTCTATTGTCTTGGACTATCTTCAATTCTTATTGCTTACTTTCGATTGACCTTGATTAATTAACAACTTTTTGGATCCGACGCTTGATTTAAGCTGGGAATCCTGTGCCTCCAAGTGTGGTGACCTTTCTCCCCCTTCGGGTACATTTCCGACGCCGTCTTAAACCGTTGCATATTCGAAGCAGGTTTCCAAGAGAGAGAGGGAAATCCCTCAGGGTGGCATAGGTGTATTAGCTAAGTTTCGAAGAGAAAACAGATAGAACACTGAGTTTCATGGCTAAGCGACGTATGTGGTGATTGCCCTCTGAACGAGCCGAGTTTGTACGAAGATGATCACCCCATTAGGTTTTTTCGGAATATGCTTTCAAGTGAAGTTTCATTTGAATCTCTCAACAATATCTATAAAATGTACAGAAAATCACTTATCCGTCTTTGCATGCCCGACACCTGTCAACTTGTCTCTTACCTTAACTGGTAGGGATATTATCAACATTCGACGATAAAATTCGCATCCAATTGCAGCCCTTTAAAATCCTCTTTATATTCGATTAAATCGAAGTAAATAGATAATCTTTAAAATCTAGAAATGTTCTTTCACATTTGTTCATCAATTTCGTTGATCAATTTTGTTGATTAGCCTCGACCAATATCGATTTTGATCGATTATGGATTTAATCGGCCGGTCAGGCTCGGATTTTCCAGTGGTTAGTGGTATCGTTTGTGAAGTTTCCTCGTATTTTATTTGAGGCAAGCTGGTATCCCTTGTGGCTAAGAACAAGTTGAATATTTTTATTTAAATGGCTTTAACCGTAAAAGGTACTTAGATTGGAAATTGTTTAAGATTGACAAAAGGAAATTTTGTCGATGTTCGGCAACAATAAAATATTTTGTGTAGTGTGATCGTCCGGGTGAGTGTCAACAATAATAATAATTGCAGACAGCTCCACCCAGCGTGGAGGTCTTTGATGCGACACATCCCCGCCAAGAATGATAATTACGAGAGGATTTGAGAGAACTGGTGAGAAGTGCATTCGAGCACGTTCTTTCTCCACAATTGGAGCAATAGGTTTGGAATGAGCTTAATAACTCAACAATAAAATATGTTACAGTTTGGAAACAGTAGTTATCAAGAGAAATTTAATGCTTTTAGTTATTGACAAGTGCACACTCTATAAAGGACCATTCTGTTGCAACCTGGTATGCCCCACTGTTCAGCACTTCATGTTAGCAGGGCTCTCAAACTAACTACACCTTCGAAGTCGCACCCTTGCCGAAATCAAAGCTTAGCTGATCCTCAAACTTACAACTTGCGGCGTGTTCACTCATTTCCCTTTACCATCTATTTGTTACATTTGCATTTCCACCTTTGCGAATCTCCTGATTTTACCGGGATTCTCGTACAGCTCGTCATATTTTGTGGATGCAACTAGATTTTTCTTTTGTATCAATGCGGCGAAATAATGAAGAGAAATCAGAATTTTACCTGGCATGCGACCAATTCTCAGATGTCATTTTAAGACACAGGGATTGAACAGGCACACTCGGGTCTGCAATGCGGAACCACCCAGCGTGGAGGTCTTTGATGCGACACATCCCCGCCAAGAATGATAATTACGAGAGGATTTGAGAGAACTGGTGAGAAGTGCATTCGAGCACGTTCTTTCTCCACAATTGGAGCAATAGGTTTGGAATGAGATGCCCTTACAATTGAGAAATCTTTCAAAGAGCTGAGTTCGAAAAGTAAATAAAAGGAAAACTCCGACATTCTCACTTTAGAAGACTCTTATATTGTCACTCAACAAATCATCCAAAAGGTCAAGCCTTCGTGAAATTTTTAACGAATTAAAGCGAGTTTTTCAGCTGCCAACATGTTATATTCTTAGTTAGTCCTTAGGCAACTTTGTAGTTCTATTTCCTTTATGATATGGTAAATTTAAAATTTTACAGTCTGTAACTGTAAACTTGCCCTATTAACGATATCAGTAGATTATCAGTAATTTTTGAACGCTTATGTAACAGTTTTACTTCTAACTTGCGACCCGCCTAGATTAGCACTGAAGCTAACTGTGAGCGCATGAAAACCTTTCGATATGAATCCAAGTAATAAAAGTATATAGAAACAGGATGAGTGAAGAATAAAGAGTTTTACATGGACAGGATTGCAAGTGAGACACATGAATAACGTAACCGTGAACCGTTACTGTTATCTTCGACATCGTCTGTGTCACCAAGTGGTCAGTTCCGACGTGTATCTTCACAGTCCTGGTTTTCTTCAGGCAATGACGTCAACTTTGAGTGTCATGCCGAGCGGTAATTGGTTGGTTTTCGTTCGTTGCGATTGACGCATTTTAATGATGTGTTTTCTCAGCAGTCCACCGTCCACCTGGCTTCACTACATCGTGGACATCACTTTTTCTACCGTGAGGTGTGTAGCAATATGGATCACGATAAAGTAAGGGTTACTTCTTCAAAATGCATTGATCTCGGTGAAACTTCTTTTTTTTAATTCGCGGTTTGGTATCATTAATTGCGAAAAAGGCAATAAGATTGAGTGTCACAAAATAGAGAACAGAAAGGGTTAGCAGCCAACAATCGAGGTGCGAAGAGGCGTGTTTCACCCGCTGCACGGAAATCCATGATGCATGCAAAATCTCTTCCTATCTCTACCGTTCTTGCTAATATGATTAGACTAAACGTGGATTTTAACTAAAATGTGATCTTTTGCCAACATTAATGGAACCTCTTCACCTCTAACATCTGTGTTAAAACGTGTGCTGAAACCCTTATCGTGCGATAAAAGCTGGTTAAGCTTTCGCCACCTAAAGCAAAATCCCTCATTTAAAAGATTACAGAGTTAGCGTTTTATGATCCAAGCAGTGGTTGGTTT
>NC_142674.1:24727754-24770254 GCF_964200805.1 Pocillopora damicornis | reverse complement strand
TAACAACATCAGCGAGACACTCGGCTGTGCCCCGTGTATCTTTTTAATTGTCTTTGCCTCATTTTGACTTCATATGTGATTTATGACTAAACAGACCGGCCACAGCAAAACGTAATATATTTGTTGATTAGGGACTGTATTTCAAAAACCCTCTCTAACATTATATATGATAGTGTTTGAATAAGTGTCAATGGTTTTATGAACGACTGGAGCGCATATTTCAGGATGGGGTGTGCTCACACCAAAAATAGGGAAGGTGCTGAATGAATATTTCCCAATTCGAGGCATCTGCCCGTAAAGAGCGTCTTCTAATAGGTGAGCGGAGCACAATGGTTTAACCCTTTTACTCCCACGATCTAATTGGAAACTTTCCTAACTGTCTTCCATAAAATTATGATGATATTACTGTTGAGAATTATGAATTACATTAACTAATAATCCTATAAGTTATATTTTTCTTCATTCATCACTAATCTGGTTGATTTTGTATTAACATTGTAAGGGGAATTTTGTCTTGATTATGTACGGAAGTTAAATGAATTTAACTCAACAATACATTTTTTCCGCTCAGGACTCGTTCGTGGAAACTGGAGATGGGAGGGGGGCGAGGCGGGACACTGGTTAAAACTTTGGTTGAGGTGGGGAGTGGGCCGAAGCTTATTCGTAAGAGGTGTTAATTTGTAATTTTAACTACAGTTTCTCGTGATAGTAGCTATAGCTGCGATGACGATGACGAAGATACCTTGAGGAGTTTTTGATTGTTCGTTTAAGTTGCCCCTGTCACTTTCTTCTTGTGTTAAGGACTTCGAGCATCCAGATGCGCTTTTGCTGCCTCTTACAGTATGTGAGGTCGCCTCAAGACCGCCACTTTCTGTATATCTTTGACGTGGAAAATTAACCGACCATGATTTATTCAAACCTAAAAAAAATTCGCAAATGGAAACAGGTTTATCAATTTGCAAATATCAAACTGTAATTCCTCTATTTATTTTATATATGCAAAAATTTCGGCATGCTTACTAGCAAAGAACATGTGAATCAATACCAAACTGTGCAGGAAATTGAAATTGAGTGCAAAATGTTAAAATGAACTTGATTGACAGGGAAGTCGTGAAAGCGCAAAAAAATTAAATAGCGGACAAGTGAAAAGAAAGTAATAACGTTCCATTCAGAGTTTGAAGGAGAATGCAAAAAAAAGAAAAGAAAAAAAAAACCAACGAAGGAGAAAGAGCACAAAAACTTTATTATTCTTAACAGAGAGTTTAAAAGATTGAAGCAAGTTCTTGAGAGAAAATCCCGACTACTCCGGCAATAAGACAAAGACAAGCTTATTCGTAGGAGGTGTTAATTTGTAGATTTAACTAAAGTTTCTTATGAAACTATAGCTACGATGACGATCACGAAGATACCTCGAGGAGTTTTTGGTTGTTCGTCTGAGCTGCGCCTGTCACTTTCCGCTGGGGCTGAGGAAGTCGAGCATCCAGCTGCGCTGTTGAAATGCGTACAAGCATTTGCGGGCTCGACCAACTTCTAAAATGGAGAGAGCAATTGAAAGTTGCAAAATCGCTCGGATACCGGGAAATCATGGTCATGAATACTGAATTACTCCATTTCAATATTCAAAAGGGTTACCGGTAGAACAAAGAAATACCTTTTTAGACTAACATGAATGTTTGTTATATCTTGTTCTTACTTAATCTGCGGGTGCTTAACGTCGCGATTTTGGCGAGACAGTATTTCGCGGGGATTTATTTTCTCGATTTCAACAGGAAAATATAAAAATAGGACATTGAATTTCGCGATTCTGGCGTTTTCAACTTCATTTCAATTTCAAAATGTCTGAACTTTCTGAAATTCCAAGATAAACCGGAATAAGTGTTGGAACTTTAATTGAAAGTTGTGAATGAGAACTACTAGAAGTAAGTTAATGGCAATTTCGAAGACTGCATGATAGATATCAGGAATTAGTATAGATTTTTGCGATTAACATTACATAAGATACATTACATAATATGCATTTCACGAGATACACAGTGGAACTTACCGGTAAAACTAGTTGACAATTTTCGTATATGTCGATATATGTCGTGTATGTTGCTCTTATTACATGTTAATCATTTTCTGCCTGTTTAAATCCCGCGAGCATTTTTATTCCTGAGTCTTCAATTTCGCGATATTTTTATAATTACGAATGACGCGAAATTATGTACCCGTGAGATTAAGTACGAATAAGTTATTTGATAATTATTTTTAATGGAAAATAAAAATAAAAGTTTGAGGCTTGGAACTCAATAGCCATACTTTGCAAGGTTAATCAAGGCTTCCGCCTTTATGATATTTATTATCTTCACTATATTTTGTGGTTATTTTGTCGATGTCAATTAAATCGGGTAAGCTTATTAGAGAATATAAAGTTAAGTTGATAATAATAATAATAATAATAATAATAATAATAATGATTAGAATTAGAAATAATAATAATTAGAATTTGCGTAGTGCAAAATACATAATGCGTTTCAAAGGAAATGAAAATTCTCGTTAATAATAGCAGCTGATTAAACCTGCCATAAAGTTAAAGATACATATTTACAAAACTTCATTCCCCCCCCCCCCCTAAAAATGTCTATAAAGGACTACATTAATGGGCCAACAAATCAAAAGCTCGGCTTACGACTACGCTGAGAACTAGATATACGGTCCAGGCCAGTGATATCATGAGGTAGACTAGTGGTTCTGACTAAACACATACAGGCTTATAACTGGAAGGGCAAATATGGGGTAGGAGGCTTATAATTAGCAAAATATATATAGTACACTTAGATTGACTTTCATTAGCCCGGCTAAGCTGATAAGGTCGAAGAAAGTGAGTGGTGATTGTAACTTTACAAAAAAAAGTTGAGCTGAAAGTTACATTAGATTTAGTTTGATTTTGTTTTTTGTCCTTTCTTGTTCGTTTCTCTTTCTTCCTTTTTTTTTTCAAAGAAAACTGTAAACTATGTCATTGGCTTTAGGCGAAAACAGATTGTGTTAGCTACAAGCAGTATTACCTCCTCAAGTGAAAAGCCAGGGTTTACGTATATTGCATGTTCATCATGGCCCTCTTGTTGGAACGTTATATTACAAGAGAACTCTTCTACTTCGCGACCTTTCACTGGTTTTACTGCAAAAGTACATGTATTTATACAGCGGGATCTACCGCCGTGGGAATCATCGCAGATGTACACCTACAACAGATCACAGATTGAGTACTACATTGCATCAATCGGAAGTAAAACGCTTTTAATTAAAATGCACAAAGAATAAGAGGTTCTTTAAAGTGCATTGTTTAGACACCTACTTTCAGAGATAGTCAGAAGGCCACATAATCAACTATTCGGAAGTTTCTTATTATTATGCAAAATTACAATAGTGAGTCGCGAAAGTTTTGGCACACTCTACTACTTACAACTTTTTGGATGTTTTCTATTTTTTCTATAACTCTCATTTATCTCCACCCCCCTCCCCCCTCCATCTCAATGTTGCCTGGTGCTGGTGTTGTTTGGGGAGAGAGGGAGGGACTTTCAGATAACTTATTAGACACAAGTTACAAGATTTTTGTTTAATACAATACGTGTTGAGTGGAAGATTGTCGACCAACTACCAAGGGCCTATTTAGCCTCAGTTCAGATTATCAAAGGTAAAAGTGTTTTACTGTAACTCATGACTGAGCTCAGCCCCATGTTGATTTCCTCACCTGCTCACCGGGTGTCTTGTCAAATTCCCAACCCTCCTCAGGATCAAGTTTCACGGTTATCTTTTTGGTGTTGCTGTACATTTTGAAGGGTTTCTCTATTCCTTGCCATGAATCAGGAAACTGCTTTTCATCTTGCTTCTTTACTCGCTTGTAAAGGCAAAATATATGGATCAGCTAGGTGGTACATCATGCAATAACAACAGTGACTAGATGAAAGGGTGTTATTGTTTGAATTTTTAGACAAAACCTTATTTTTAATATTTTGTTAGACAAATGCAACTCACTTACCACATAAAGGAATATAGCTGGTTGACAACACATTGTAACACCGGCAAATCTATAAATTGCTGGGTAGATGCCTACAACAAAGTTGCATACGCACAACAGGAGTAAGAAAACTCCTTGCCGCTTAATTTCCATGAGAGTAGGTTAAGCTCAAGCAATAAAAGGCTAATAGACTACTATGTACATACTCGTGCTTTCATCTCACCGTAGAACGTCAGAGCTAAGTCGCAAAATTACTCGTCAGTGATATAATTATTACAGCTAATCAGAGAGGAGGAATATGTACCACATGGTGAAAAATAACTAATCATATGCGCGGATTTGTATCCAAGATGGCGATTTGATTTAAGGCAATCATAGTAGATATGTACCAAAGTAGTGCCCCTGTACAGTACTTAAAACAATCACGTGGATAAACCAATGATCATGATATGATGTGATATGATACTAAATCATAAATAGCGTAAGCTCAAGCTGGTTATCAGAGGTAATGACTCACTTTTATCATACACTGTATGCGGGTAAATATCGGAAAGAACACCTGTTTAACTCAGAACCGGATCGCTGTAACAGTCGACACAATAAACCTAGCCTTGTGGAATCTGAGAGTCTTTTAGTTCTTTAAGTTCACGGATCTCTCCGCAATCGGGTCTGACGCCGCTACAGTTGCATTTGGTAGATGCCTTGCGTTCAAACTAAAATAAACTCCTATTTGAACGATTACTTACCCCCGAAAATTCCTTATTGTCACTGTAAATGTAGAATCTGAATTCAATGAGATGACGTCTGGGATTCGGTTTACTCGCAAACACTGTGGCTCTTTTCATCCTCGGTGCCCCACGGCAATATACGCACCAGAAACAGAATGTCATTGTTTTAATATGAATGGAGTCCTCTTTCACTGTGAACCACACCCTTGACATATTTTTTTTTTCTGACTTGCTAGGGATTTTCTCCCACTTGATAGGACCTTTAATCAAAAATTGATGACAAAATCATCAGTAGAGTAACAGCATAATGAAAATTAGTCCTACTTTCCCGAAAGAGAAGGGGGTAAAAAATATAAAGGAATATGAATAAGTGAGATTACTTTGCAATGGAAATCCACAAGGTTCATTTCAGGATAAGGGTAACGTTAAGTCGAATTGAAATTTGTCTTAGTTTTTGCGGAAGAAGGAAAATCAGACACACAGAGAAAACATCTGGGAGCGAAAGGAAGCAGAAAAAAAGAAAAACCTCAACTACACATGACGCCAGGTTAGTGAATAGAAACCGGGCCATAGTGATGGGAATCGAGAGCTCTCATCTTTTATGTAACTCCATGTCCTGAACAAACTTGGAACATGTAAACCTCATAAAAGTGCAAGTCCTTAATATCTTAAATCTCAAATGTGTTTTCTTTGAATTCAGCTGAAAATACTTAGGCCAAGGATTTTTCGATACCTGGGTCAGTTCTGTAGACAGTTATCCATTCCTTTTTAGCTTTACCCATATAGAGACAATGTGGGATTATAATCTCCAAAGGCTTTAAAAGTCTGATATCGTGTGGTCCGCATTCAATCACAGGGGAAATAATTGTTTCATCTGGTCCAACGGGGATATCCCGCAACAGCTCTGTTGTGTCGTAGACCACACGGTAGAATATTTCCTGGCTGACTCCAATCGGTATTGCGCCTTTTCCAATGCATATTTTCACGTCCGAGTCATTAGTAGCGCTCAGCTCACCGCCGGAACTGTTGAATGTTTTTTTCTTTTCAAAGCTGTCGGGTAAATAGTCACCCTCGCTGCTGTCATTTAGACCTACTTGATTTTCCGGAGGATTTGTCTCAACCGTGAACTTTAAAAGGAGACAAATCTAGTCAAACAGTGTTTTGAGTCAAACATTATATATCTTACCCAAGAATTATATGAGGTAACTAAAATATCCTATCAAAAAAAAAAAAAAAGAAAAGAAATCAACATCAACATTAAATTTTATTACACTTCCCATAGTTTCAAATAAATGCCTGATTATCCAAAGTTTGGATTAATTTGTAGTTGCTTTTTGACTTTTAAGGTCACTTAACCAACATTACAACCTCTTTGAAACATCTTCCATTTAAGTTGAAGTAAAAGTTTCAATAAACATCAGTTGTTTTGCTCTGTTTTGTTTTTTTTGATGTTGTTTTTTTATGGTAGCTTTTCACCTGCAGATAATAACGCATGAAACGGTGACTGCCATTCACTAGTATAACATGGAGGTCGGCTAGATCAATTTAGAGTTACGGGTAGAATAAAGATAAATTAAACGCCTCTTTAGAATAAGTCCATACCTCTACAATATCAAGGGGGTCAACTGAAAAGTCTTCGTAAATGGGATTCCCAATCGGGATTGGCCCACAAACACTGAGAAGAAATTTAATTGTGCAGGGTTAGGAAAAAGACGGTTTTGGTAACAGAGGAACATCCTGGGTATTTATTTACTCGTAAAGTGCCAATGACACGAATTTTTTTTTGCATTTTCGGCATGGTTGATAGCTGTATTTAAAATTAGAAATAATCGTCCTTAGCACCTAGCGAGTTGGCCCCGACCATCTTTTTTTATGCATTTATAAATGATCATGTCACATAGCTGTGACGTAAACACTTAGAAGACACATCTGCAACTATGGTGGAGAAAGGAGAAATCTAGAAGGGACGAACGTATTGCGTGGCCGGCGGGCCAAATGATAGCTTCAAAAATATTACACATATACCGGGTATTTCTATACACTTCTTTCCAAAGGATGTAGCTGTATGGCCAAAATGGACGCGTTTCGATCGTCCACATCGAGATTTTACCCTTCAACGTCGTCGGCCTTATGCCCCGTACCGGCTTCGAAGACGTCTGTTACAAACACATATATCAGTAGTAATATCGGGGTAAGATAACCAATGAATTCAGTTAAAAAGAATGATGATTAAGGGGCCTGTTCCCACTCCCTGGACGATTGTTCGACACTCTTTCCGACTAACATTTCGCAAGCGAAGAATGGCGAGTTCCTCATTGTTGTTTATTTCATGTGCTTGAAATGTACTGGTACTCTTGTCTTTCAACATGACTACATTTGCACTTTTCTTATCGTATGAAAATCCTACTAGTTGTAGTTTCTATCGTACTTTAATAACAGAAATACATTATTTGTAATAAAGTTCAAGCCCTTCCCTGGGCTGACCAATATCCTGTTATGTGGACAGTGCGAAACCTTAGGCGGACACTGGCATAAACACAAGCTCGAAGGGGCCGTGTATTCTCCTAACCTATGTTTCCAAATTTCCGTCCTACAAGCCATCAATTCCACCCTACCCTCAAGAAACTAAAAGTAGCAACAGTAGCAATGTCATTGTGATAACAGCACAGCAACGAGAACATTGCATTAAAACATATTTTTTTTATTAAATGATAGCCAATCCAAGTGTGTGAAAGTCGTTGCATACGAAATATTCATTTACGATACTGATGTCAGTTATTTGCCATTAAGCGAAATGGGTCATATGGCAATGCTGCACTTAAACTAAAGGGAATTTTTCTCGATTAAAATCCCTATTTGAGATTAATTTGGATCAGATGTCTATCAGTTAATTTGTTTTCCGTTTTACCGGCTCGACGACGATAGCCTCTGCCTTCACAATCTCTGAGGGGAGGAGGAACTAGCTGTGAAAATGCAGGATGACTTCTCGGCGAAAAATCATCGTGCCTCGTGATACAGCTAATTCTTTCGTCAAAAGTTTGCTTCTGGTTTGCTAGAGGAATAACTCAACAGCAACGAAACTCTAGAGCACTGAGTAAAGGAACATGCGCCGCACTTAGCGCGAAGGAATAACTAAAATGCTATGGCAACAGAAATGAACACAGGTACCCATTCTTAACACGCGGGACACTTTTAAGACAAAATCACTCTAGGGCTCGAAAAAACTGAGTTTCATAGGTACTTAATAATTCACTAATAAATGGATACTGTCATTTCCAAGAGGCAGACTTGCATTTCTGCTAAAAGATGGACAAAAATTTTTAAAGATATGAAGAATTCGATCAAGCTTACATTGCCTAGACGCATCGAATAAAGATACATACAGAAGTTTTTGAGATTATGAAAGACACAAAAGAGTTGCTCAGACTTCTTTTTTACCTTCCTAAATTACTTTAGATTTATTTTCGGTCTTGATCGTATGTAGGCATGCCTGTACGTATGTGGAGATGTATATCATTATGGCCAAATAGCATGTGAAAGGACCAGCATGCAACCGATGTTAAAAACCTACTCAACATAACCCACATATTAGTCAAGGGCATTTAGTAAACACTGCGACAGTGGTTCTAACTAACTTCTTCCCTTTGAAAACAACATCGGCTACTAGAATTTGCTCACTAGATGGGTCGAAGGAAATAAAAAAAACTTATCTGGCTCTTTAGCCAGGTATAATTAATGCAATAAATAGTGGAATTGAAAAGAAAAACTGTTCTTCTTCCTTGTTCCTTTATTATTATTATCTTAACGTGTTAATTAGATCAGTGATAGGCTAATAATGAACTTACCCACGATTTATCGCAGACCGACCACAACGAACATAGATGTAAATCATGATGACGATAAGAATTACGCTGGAAACTACCAAGAGTACGAGCCAAATATCTGAGAGATGATTTGAAGTCTCGCCTGTTAAATTGTTGTCTTCCTCTCCTGTCGCATACGAAAGCAATTTCAGTGAGTTGTTGCAGAAGAAAAAAATTAGAAGAAAAAGAAGGCAAACTAAAATATAGACATTAATAATTTATCATAATTATAGGAAATTTTTCCACCGTCATCATCATTATTATTATCAGTATTATTATTTTTATCATGGTCTTTTTCGTTTATTGCGTAACTTGCCAATGCTGATTACGGCACTTGTAACGATTAAATTTTGGACCCAGGTTTTCTGGACAAGTGCCTGAACACAAGCTTCCTTGCGCTTATCCAAAGTTCAAACTATCCTTGAAAAATATCAGTCGTTCACGAAAAGAACACCTTTTTGCCGCCAAAATTATCGCAAAGCGATGATAGTGTTAATAGTGATTGTGGTGGTGGTGCTATTATAATGGTAGCAGTTGCGGATCTGATAGTTGTGGTAGTAGTAGGTGTATTAGAAGTTTTTGCCAGTGGAGGTAATAGTGTTAGTAGCTGTGGCAGTTGTAGTAATGATAGAGTTATTGGCAGTGATGGTGTTCGCTCGACTAAGCTTCTGAATTTCAAAAGACAGAGAGTTACGCCTATACCACTGTGAATTGTTCTTGTTTCTTGTTCCTTGTTTAATTCGTTATATAATTCAATCCCTCCCAATTGGTTTTGTGAACCTGGTATGTTTTCTTGCTTGGTTTGGAAGAAGGCTATGTGCTCATTCAAATCCCGTCCAGAATTGTATACTACGAAGACTTAAGCCTAAAGAAAAGGAGCTATATTATAAGACAGATGAGAGGTAAGATACAATTTTTTGAAAATGTCATGTTAAGGTTTGAAATCAAGTTATCTCTATAACCATTAAAATAATAGGAATAATTAACAACATCACCTGTTGGACAGATAATCAGTTTTTGACCTAGTTCTGTATTTTTCTTCTCAGTGCGGTCCGTATTTTCCTTTCTCTGCCCACGCGCACGGTAACGTTTTCGTGAGTCACCGATTACATCCCTACCTTCGCTGCCATTTTTCATAAATATAACTCGTTTTTCCGGCTGGGTAGTAATTTTAAGCAAAGACGTCGGTCACTACCTCAAGCCGATGATTACCTTATTAATCCTCTCTTTCCTTTCTCTTTCTCTTTCCTCTCTTCCCTGTCTCTGCCCACGGGCACGCTAACGCGTTCTTGAGTCACCGTGAACATCCCTAGCTTTGTTGCTATTCTTCATGAATTAATCTTGTCTTTTTGCATTATTTTCGAGCAAAAAATTTTTAAGCAAATCAAGCCGATTAATGACTTAACTCATTTAATATCTGAATTCTCTCGATCAATTTTTCGTTGTAGCGAAGTTTCAGTCCTAATTCATTCAATATGTTTACGGTAAGTCTTTGCAAGTCAACCTATTAACTTTGGCCATTTGTACCGTAAATTTCTTGACAAAGACCAAATGAAATCAAGGAGAAAAAGACGCATTCAATTCCCCTCGGGTCTAGTTTAAGTGTCTCATTTGATAGTTATTTTGGTGGGAAAAGACCAGATTTACACGCGTTATTGCAGCAGACAAACGAGCAAATTCCCATAACTTTAAAACATACCTTTGAATTTGCTTACAATTACTTTACTTTTAATTTACAAAGGTACTCTTCGTACACTAATCATCAATGGAAGTGAATAATACTTTGACAATCATCAAATGGTTTTGAAGAAAAAAAAAAAAGAAGCGTCATGACAGTTATTGAACTTGAGTTTGTTTGCCAAACCAGTACCGTTGTTTTTTCAAAAGTGTACATTCGCTCATTTCTTACGCGCTCTCTAATTGACAGGTGTCACGTTGTGACAGATAATTGGAAAAAAATTGTTTGAAAGTTTGTTTGGAAGCCTTTTAAATCATCGTTATCGTTACATAAATAAAAATATTTCAGTGAAGTCTCTCTCTTTAATTTGCATTACCTCTGTTTTAAATATTTTTTACTCGCTCAAAAATTGTTCAGTGTAAGGAGGATATTGCCGTAGTAACAGCTCTAAATAATCAGGGTTATTATGGCAGGAATTTTGCGAAGTTTGGGAAAAAAAAAATTAAAATGTTGTTCACCAGCCCAGGTCAGTCCATATTTGGAAAAACTGTGCCCTCTGTCTTTAGTATCGCAATGTACTAAAGACCTCGGCCACAGTTTTTCCCGATTCAGACCGACCAGCTAGCGAATCAAATAGATACACTGGGATCGAGAATACAGTATCTTATAAATTTTAGTTTGAAGTAAACATATTTCATCTCAGAGTTACTTACTTTCACAGGAAGATGGAAAGCCTGACCAAACTCCATCTTTATCACAAAAACGCCTATGAGAACCGTTTAATTGATGTCGCCTGTTGCAAGAGAAAACAGCTTCGGAGCCGAACCAATGTCCACAAGACAAATTTACGTTGCCATTTATTGGTCGCGAGAGGGCTGGGCATGACTTTCCTATGGAAAAGAGAATTTTGTTAGTTAGTAGTTTGAAATCATGAAATTTTTATCTCCATCAGCTTAACAAACACGTCTTTTCTGATTAGTCAATAACGAATACATAAATGCGTTTCATATATCGATTTACACAGTAAGCCTTTTTGTTTTTATTTTTTTATCCACTCTGAGATTTTTGTTATTCAGTTGACTACCCGCAGTGAGACGTATAAGATAATCGTACCATGTTTTGCTCTAAATCGCATGTTTCTGAACCAGTGGGAAAGCAACACTAAAACAAAACAACCACTCAGGCATTTTGTAAAGTAATTAACTAAATTACGGAGAAAAAGAGACGAAGGAGCCTTTTTGTTGCGAATTTTGCAAATTCTGCCCCAACAATTTGTTCAGTTTATTTGGGAACAAATGGATTTATTTGTAACTTTGGTCTGAAATCCTACTGAAAATGAGATTTGCAGTACATTTTAAAAGGGTCATCCAGAACTATGTTAGATTGTTTGGTGTCACAAGAAGGACGACATACTTATCACTCGTAGGTGAAAACTACAATTCACGCAGTTCCCGCTGCTGTCTGTGGCAATATACGTCAGGGGATTGAAACTAGAAGACAAACGAGTTGGTGGACGAATTTCAGGATAAGAGACTGACACATTTCCAGAGTTATCACTCGCTACTGGTTCATCCCACGAAACCAAAGCATCAGATGAACATTCAGCAGCATAGAAATCCATGCTTTTGGGACAGGGGGTAGTGAATGAAGGAGGAGTGATGTCTGCAAAAGACAAAAAACAACTACATTAAAGACTCGCTTCCTTAAGTGTGCGTTATGTGCGTATATATATATGTGTGTAACACGAGTTAGTGAGTATGCAAAATTGTATATTCCTCAAACGGCAAATTTCAGTTTTAAAGTAAGGTTAGTTTCAGGATGGCAAAGGAGGAAGTGCCCAGGGATCACAGCATGGAAGCACTGATAGGAATGTAAGTATCCATCTTCGTCAAAAGTAGTGATTTCGTTTCGAACAAGATTGCCTTCACTTAACATGAATTTTTCTAAAGTAACATACCATATACTTAACATTTTTTTCTTTTTGAAAAGATAGTTTTCCTTTTTACAGAAAAAAAAACAATACAAATTAGCAAAAAACAAAACATAACAAAAATTGGACAATTTGTAGCACATTGAGCTTCAAGTATGTAAACTGAAGTCATAGCTTAAGTATAAATTTTTTTATTATTTTCGATGGCATCTATGGTCAGTGGATTGGTGAAAATAGCAAACACAAGGGCAGATTATACTTTTACACTAAGTAACAATACCTTTACATCGAGAGTTGTTGGATCCCGTCCATTTTCCATTGCTACCGCATACACGGGATCTGGCTCCAACAACAATGTATCCTGGTAGTCGACATGATATTCGGCATGTCTGACCGAAATAGCTTCTTGATTGACAGTTGGGAGGAGAAATGATAGCATTGACCGGTGGGACAAGTGGACCACAAGTGGTAACTGAGAAGAATAAAAAAGATATCCATTTGATACATCTAGCAAGGCATTAGTACATACATGTGAACGGCTCTGATTACTATCTAACTATTACCTCTTTGACAAGTGAATCGATCGTGCGGCTGCAGATAGACACCGTCAGGACAAAAGCATCGGTGGCCGCTTGGATTGGGAAGACAAAGATGACTACAGCCTCCATTAAGTTGAGAACAGCTAGTGGATCCTTCAGGAAAGGTTAGAATCATGACATATCAATACTCAAAATTATCAATGGTGAGAAAGTTGCATTGAGAAAGTTTTGTTTTATAAGAGAACAGGCAGAGAACAAATTATCGAAAAAATAAGTTGGCACTGAACCAACTTCACGGTCTACGAATGGTTGGGAATTCTTGTAATGCCATTTTTAAAGCTTCATTGAAATAAACTTGGTTGATAACATTGAACAAACAATGAATTGTTAAAAAGAATAAGTCGTACATGTATTGATCAAGGCTACCGGTGGATTGTCCCTAATGATTGCTACTGTTCGCAGTTTTTCATCGTGAAGGACCAACTCAGTAAACGGAATAGTTTTTAATTTACATGCAATCTACCTCATTAAGTCCACAAGTTTTACCTTTATAGCTTGTCTTATCATTATAAACATGCAAGTCCATCAAAGTTCCCATTCCTTGAACCATGATTTTCATTACAGACGAGCTCATATTGTACTTGTAAACTGCCTTTTTCTTCCAGTCAGACAAATACAGAATGTTACCAGAAAGAGCAAGTCCGTATGGGTTCCAGTTATCAAATGATAAGTCCAATAGAACCACTCGGTTGTTTCCTTGGAAATCTACTCTTTCAATCCTATGAAGACTTGCGTCGCACCAATATAATACTCCTCCCGAGTGATCTAAAGCAAACGAGTTTACATATGCAAGTGTAGAGTTTACGAGAACTTTTCTGGCAGAACCGTCCATGTTGGCTTGTTCAATCTTCGGAAATTTACCCCAGCTACTCCAGTACATCTTCCTAAAAGAACAAGGCATGCTATTATTCAACGGCATTACGCAGAGCACAAATAGTGGAAAGTTGGTTATATTGTGCTGTAAAGCCTGTTTAACCTGTCAGTTGCGCGCGGTACACTTCTTTATCTGCTTCTCTTTCCCCCTCCCCCCCCCCTGCACTTTAAGAAAATACGCATGAAATAAAGAAGTTGGATAACTTTTTGTTTGTATCTTGACTAGCCGTGCGGGCTCGTCAAACTCTTAAAAATACTCAGCGTTACTACACACCAAAACTTCCAATTATATATGTAACACTTTCATAGCGTGAAAATTAATGCATAAGTGGGGCATTTCAAGAAGCTGTGGTGGGAGATGAGGTCTAATTTCGCTAGATATACAAGAACGATTTTACGTTTTGGGGAATGTTCAGATTTCTGAATTTCTTTATTATAATCATCATATACCATTCCATATTTCGGCAATTTTGGTTCATAAAACTATTAACAGAAATTGAGAAATGCATCGAAAAAGTCAGCTTCGGCAAATTACCTCCCAGCTATGTCGAGTATTATAGCCATTGGACGTTCAATACTCGAGTTGATAAGAGTTGTTCTAAATGAGCCATCCAAACGCGCAACTTCAATCTTATTGGTTCCGAAATCACACCAGTAAAGACTCCGTCCAGTGTAATCTATAGCAAGTCCTCGGGGATTACCCACATTGCCGTACGCGACAACGTCAGTGGATGACCCGTCAGGATATGCTCTAGCCACCAGCTTCAAACTGGAATCTGCCCAATAGATCTTGCCTTCGAATGGGTCGTAACTGACAGCCACAGGTCTCGAAATGTTTGTTTTTATCTTCAGAGGAAAGCAAGGGTTTCCAGGTATCGAGAGGGAGACGTTATTTATCTCCCCAGAATCAAGTTCAGTGAGAAGCATCCACGAGTTTGCACTACGGAACATATCTTGAGCAAAATGAGAAGGAAAAAAACAGACGGTTAATCAATTGAAAGTTTTCAGAAATAGGGAAGGCTTTGCAATATCCAGTGTAAATTTTTTTTATGCTTATGTTACTTTTTCTGAGTAAGCTGTTTTTTTTTTAAGGAGTTTACAATGTGTTCTTCGCGCAAGAATCTTTTTTATCTAACTTCCGAAATATTGGAACGCGATTATCTGATTTGCTGAAGACATGTAGATTCAACTGAATCACAGAAACGTTTTGAACCCCTGAGGACGCCTATAATGATATTACTGTGAATGGCACCTCGCACCCGTCTCTCCCTTTAAAATCATAATATATAGATTTAGCCAGGCTTAAAGCGGAGCTCGCATTTTTTTGTTCCGCACGTCTGAAGGGCACAACGCATTGCCCCGGTCAGGACTAGAACCAGTGCACTGACCACTGAACTACGGAACAAAGTCGTGGCGTTGGCGTGCCTGCGGTACAGTTGACCACCCATGTTAAAAGTAACACCTTGTACGGTCGGTTGTACGGTCGCACGTCCAAATGTTTTGGGCTTGATGAGTTACTACTATTTTGTATAATTATGGGGCTACGCTCTGCGAGCTCCGCTATTAATTGATTGAATTTTGAAAAGGAGAAGAGTTCGGATAAGGTTAAAAGAAAAGAAATAAGCATTCTCACCGTTTTCACAGTTTTTCCCATCAGACTTGAGCGCAATACCCGTTGGACATGCGCACTGATATCCTTCTGGCTTCAGAAGACAAAAATCACTGCAGAATCCATTGTTCTGATCACACGGGTGCGAATCTTTTATCGGTAAGAAAAAAAAAACATAACCAGGAAAAAATGTAGTGATGATAGTTCAATCACCCCAACCACTAAAGATTAAACTTTTAACGTGCTAAACAGACCGCCCTCTTGGTAATCGCGCCTAGTTAGATAGTTACCTTTAACAGGTTATATCAGAAGAAGACAGTTTATTCGAAATTCGAAAAAAAAAGGCAAATTAGACCAGTTCTATCGTTGTAAAGCTGAGGGAAACACGACGCCTATATCATATTAGTCTATTACCTGAATATAACACAGATGGATCATGGACGTGAATATCGGTTGGCTTTTGAACATCACGGACTACTGTTTTCGGTTTCCCATCGACTAAATTGTAGAGTTCTATCCTCTTGTTATTTGGATCGGTCCAATATAGCGTCTTCTGGTAGAATGCCAAGCGAAAAGGTTTGATCTTAGCTGCAGACGACAGTATAACCTGTCTGTGGCCTCCATTAAGGTCGGACATCTCTATAGTGTCTAGCTGAGCATCAGACCAGTAAAGACGATTTGTAGCTTGGTCTATAATAACTCCATCAGGCTTAGATAGATTTTCCGTCACTAGAGTTTGTCTTGCCGAGCCATCCATTTGGGCTCTCGCAATGTGAGGTTTTGTGCCCCAGGCAGTCCAGACCATTATCCTGGAGGAACGGTAAAAAAAGAAAAGCAAAAACAAAAATTAAAACAAAAACGAGCAAAAGGAGAAAAAAAGGATTATTTCAATGGCAAATGATAGTAATTTTTTTTATTGTATTTCTAAAGAGTTTAAATTTTGCTTGTATCATTATTTACCCATTCTTCTCATCCAGCACTATAGCCCTTGGCTCCTCAAGTTCATCTTTAAATAAGAGCTTTCTTTTTGTTCCATCAAGCCGACCAACTTCAATGCTGTTCATGCCAGCATCGGTCCAATAAATGTTTCGACCCACGTGATCGATGGCTAAACCATAAGGTTTTAAGACGTTACAACTAAACAGAGTCTTCACTGAGGTTCCATTTGCAAAGGCACTCATGATACGACCTTCTTCAACATCAGACCAATACAGGCGATCTTCGACGGGGTCAAAACCCAGAGCAGTGGGGCGCTGATCATAAAGATGGTTCAATAAGGGTTGAGCGATGGAATAGTTAACATCAAGGGAAATCATGTTTATAGATCTGGCTTCAGAGTCAGTGAAAAGGACAAATTTCTTTACTTCTGCAAAAGAAATAGAATGAATCATGAGGTAATTTTTAGCGAGTACTCAGTTTCACTTCTAAATCGTTATATATTTCATTAGAACATTGAAGTAACTGTTAAGAATAACAATGTCTAACTTAAGGTGATTACTCAGTTTTGCATTGCGCATCCTGTATTGCGCATAAAAATCATGTGATCGGGGGAATGAGCACGCGCGTATTCCGAGAACACGGTATTGTTTTTCAATCCATGGTAGAGAGGTACGTTGGTCTTTAGCTGTTGAACGAGCACGGTGACATATATTTTTTGTAACAATTTTGGTTTACAATTTATCCCTTTTAAATTGAGTGAATTTGAAAAAAAATTATTCGAAAGGAAAAAAAGAAAAAGTTAAAAGCCTACACGAAGCCCGTAAGTTGAGGATGCAAATTATGACCTTGAAAGAAACGACTCGAGGAACTTTTTGAGTCGATGTCGTTTAAATTTGCATAATTTTCCCACAAATTATATATCAAATTGTTTTATACGCTCGAGACTTTCTACCTATGAAATTATTTTTCAAGTATTACTTTAAAAACCTTTACTTTCAGCTGCAGCAAAATGTAACGTGAACCGATGAAATGGCGCGCGTGATTAGTGCTAGTGCAGGCATAAATTCGGTACGTTTGGCCCCTTATATCTCCTAAACAAGCAATATGATCTATCTTTGTTTTTGTATTCTTCGAAACAGACATCGGCATGGAACATTTAAGGATAGTTTAAAAAAATTTTTGAAAATTTTTTTCTGAGGAATCTCTTTGATAGCCAAGATAAGGATGGTAAGCGACACCCCTTTTACGCATTCCTAAGGACAACCCCTTCCACTTTATCAGATTAAAATTGCGTGAGTGTTACAAAGAAGAATAAAAAAGTGCCAATCACAGACATACAGAGGGGAGCTACATACACGCAGGCCATAGTGCAGACCGCTACAAGCTTACTTACCAAGCAATTAAGAGTGGAGCAAGCTACAGGCAAACTAATGAAAAAATCAAGTTATGGTGTTGAATTTCGTGGTTAAATAGATAATTGGTGAAATTCGTAATCAAGTCCCCTGAGAAATGTAAAAAAATGACAAATTTAATGAAATACTGTCTACTTACTGTCTTGGCACGTCTTTCCATCTTGCTTCAGAGGCAAACCAGTGGAACAAACACATTCGTAACCAGATGTTTTGGGGACACAAAAGTGGCTACATCCTCCATTTTTCACAGAACAAGGGTTAAAAGCTTACAAAAACCAAACAACAAACAAAACAGAAAAGAAAAATACGATCGTTGGGAGAATTGAAAAATGTCTCTAAAAGTAAGACGTTAATGAGAAAAAGCGGAAAGTGGAGGACAAGTTCAGAGAAAAATAATTGAAAAATCCATAGCTCAGCCCCAAAAGTAATGCAAACATTTCTAACAGACAAAAATATTTGAGAGGAACTTGACTGCTCGATGAAAGTCAACCAGGCAATATGCTCAATACTATATAAGGGACCTGTTAATTCTCATAACCTGGTGCAAAGGGGGTTGGGGAGGTGGGGTGGCTGGAAGCACTTCTTCTGTAGCTATCCTTAATTTTGTTGACTTCAATGATATGTTTTAAAGACTTAGGATATGTTTGAAGTCTATGTAAAGAACCTCAATTGTATTTACTACCTGGAGCCTGCCTGGAGGCATCGTATGGCACAATATCGATAGGCTTCTCATCGCTGATGCTGTAGCTGTGGAGCATTTTTCCAGTGATGGCATCTAGTTGGTAAACTTGTTTCATAGCTTTCCAGACGGTCAAGAAAAGAAATGAGGGGAAGAACGCTAATCCTGACGGTTGTAGACCGCTCTGTTGGGAAAGGACGTTCCTGTTACCACCATCGTAGTTGACAGATTCCACTATGCCAGTTCTTGAGTTTACCCAGAAAATCCGTCTATTTCCAAAATCGAGATTAATGCCAGTAGGTTCTTGAAGGTTTACCATTACAACAGAAAGTATTTGACTTCCATTCAATGAAGCTCTCATAATCTTGGGATCAACTCCGTGGCCCCAGTCAGTCCAAAACATCAAGCTGTCACATTGCAAGATAAGAAATATTAATAATAGCAAAAAAAAAAAAAAACTTTTTCTCTAACTTTCATAAGTCAAAACATACCCACTATCAGGATCTAGAGCTATATCCCTGGGCTCTTCCAGTTCCGTAATGAGGCTATGTTGGTTTAAGCCATGAATGTCTGATACGGATATTTTTTTAAATGTACTGTCTGTCCAGTACAATCGAGATGTCCTCCACTCTACCGCCAGGCCAGCACAAACGCCAGTATTTACAATAACCGTTGTCATATTCTCATTATAGATACTGAAACGTTTAATACTTCGTTCAATCAAATCACTCCAGAATATGTAGCCCAAGCTGAAATGATAGTCCAACGTCAGTGCCCTTGACAGACCCGATTTAACGGAAATAATTTCCGAAGTTTCAAGGTCAAAAGCGATAACGTCTGATGAGTTTAAAACCAGCAAACATGGCGAACTGCAAATTGAAGCTTCAAAAAGAGGAAAAGTAAAAAATTAAAAATAAGTTACGAAGAGAAAAGTGCCCTCCCAGTTTGATGCGAGCAAGTCAAATGTTGCTGTCACCATCATCCAGTAAGACCGGTTTATTTTTTCATAGGTAACCTTATAGATCCTAAGGAGGTTGTAGGAAGTTTGTGTTAAGCTCATCAGAGCCGTCTAATTTATTTCTCGGCAAGAACTGCCATCAGATATTAGACATCATATATATTATTTATCCCAAAGAATATTCTAGCCAAAGCTCTTGTAGCAAAAATCAAGAAATAAAACTGTGTTTTTTTGGTTTGTTATTTTTCTTTGAGACACGTCTGAATAATTGACACGTACAACAATAAAGGTGTCCGGAAATTTAAAAAATGTAGGAAATAGTTATATATTTCATTCTACTTTAATTTTCTCGCCAGCAGAGGCCCTAGTGGCTAGTTCAGCCTGAGAAGATTTCATTTACAGAATGATTGGTATATTTTAGAATTCTTTCAGCTAGTTACATTTGAACAATTTGCACTCACTAGAGTGATTCCTTCCAGGCGAAACGGCGGAAGCTGATTAGGAAAAATAAAGGTGATGTGTTAGCAAATTATTTTCCGATATCAGTAGGCAAATGTTTTAGATTCTAATTCAATTGTAACAGGAACTGGGCCCTTTACTGGGTGAGTTCAATTTATGATAGCTGCCCTGAATTTTTCGGATATATACACAGGTGCAACTTAAACAAAAAATCTGAAACTACGTTTATAACTAAAGCCTCGGGAGAATTGGGCAATAGGGTAAAATGAATGATATAACCGATAAAGCTGTGGACTCTGCTACCTATTTGCAACTGGCAAAGAGTGTTATGAAGGCACACCCCGTTTCGTAGAGTGTTGACACTTGAATAGTATAACTTAGCATTAGGATAATTCGCAAAAGAAAGCATCTCACTCACGCTTACAAAAATAGAAATTTGCCTGTTTCATTTTTTTGCTTAGTTCCCACAGAAATTGTTTCTGAACTCTGAAGTTAATGCAACGCTGCTGGGTAAAAACTGTAAGCAGAAGATTTTTTAAACAATATTACAGAACCCTACGGGAAATAGTAAGGTAAATATCATCGTGACACGAGCAAAGTCCTTCCTTCAAAGTCCTGCGCTCACACGTGAGCTATCGGGTTGAACACTCGAAGAGAAATTCCATATCTACGCACGCCCATGTATTATTCTCGATTTATCAACGCTTCGAACGTTAGCCCTTCGTCAGTGCGAGTGGCGAAGGGCTAACGCTCAAAACGACAGCTCTCAAACTATTTACGGTGGCCAATTTACGTAATCAACCTAGTCGATAATACCAAATTACCTAGTTATACTCTCTCACCGACGCAGTACGACAGTTTCTAAAGAGGTCTACCCCGTTTATCCAATTGAAATTCGATGGCTTTATTTGTTGGTCAGATATTCACTTAAGAGTCTAAATACCTCTGCATACGTCTGCCCTCTGGTGAATCAATAAGATGAAAAACGGCCAAATCCACATTGATTTTCCTATGTTATAACCGCTTGGAGATCAAAACCTGTTGAAAAAAGTGACCTTTATTAGTTTAGTTTAGTGACCCAACGTTATATGGCCGATCGGCGCTAATTATCTGAGACAAATTAAATTTGCATAGCAAAACTAACAACAGGAAATCGTTACTCGCTGCAGATAACCTGTAGGTGTCCGCAAATTCCGGTGTCCTTGAACGGTAACAACAGAGTATACCAGTCACCCTGTATCCTATGAATTATTTAAAATATTGGGAAAAGGGTGAACGCAAATACAAATCCGGTCATAAAGCGGAAAAAATCAGAGGCTGAATGCATCTGCAATGCTTAAAAGTGACGAGTGCAAAATAACTCAACTTAACTTATTATCATTATAATTATTACTATTATTAATACTATTTTTATTATTTAAAGTGTCCAAACTATTTATAGTCAAGAGGTAATTTGTCTGCAATCTGTGTCGCATTGTTGCGTAAAAGCAAACAAAACATGCAGGAATGAAAAAAAAAATAAAACTCAAAATAAAATTCTCATAATACTGGAAAAGAAGTAAGTCGAACAGTGCGGTTTCTATGATGAGCAAAGATATGCTCAGGCAACACATTAACTTTTTTTCTTTTTTAAATTGCACGTTACGCACTTGTCATTTACTTAATTAGAGATGCCCTCTGGGCTTGTTTTGACTAATGTCTGAAAACTCTTGAGGTGTTTTTCCCTTGCATACTCGACAGTATGCTAACCTCATCGTTTGTAGGAGATGGAGGAAAAACGTTCAGAAACAGTTTTTGGATCATAACTTTGTTTGTTTGTTAATATCATTATTATTACTATTATTACTATTTAAAGTGTCGAAACTAGTTATAGTCAAGAAGTACTTTTCTACAATCTGCGTCGCTCTGTCGCGCAAAAGCAAACAAAGTATAAATCAAACTCAGGAAAGAAAAAAATATAAAATTGAAGAAGAAAAATCTTGCAATACTGGAAAAGAAGTAGAAGTATTGCAAATCAGACTATATAGGCGAAGTAATAAAAAATTTTAGTATTATTATTATAAGAAATATGAAAACATTCATGGAGGGATCTTCTCGTCAGCGTAATTTGCATTCAAACTATTTACAGTCAAGAAAAACCTTTCTCGTAAATCGGCTCCCCTCTTTCGTGTTAAAGGAAAGTAAATTCAAATTTTAGTCAATACCAAAAATATGAACAAGTTTGTTTGTCACAAAAAAAGTTAACCTTAGAGATTTTTCTTCAGATTTAACAGAAAGAAGTTACCGTTCGCCATAAAATGGCTACGACATGGCCGTCAGCGCTAATAAAGTAATCTGCGATAAATTTACTTACCAAATCTTGTAACAGGATATCGTAACTCGTCGTAGATAACCTGTAGGTCTCCGCAAATTCCGGTATCCTGAATGAAACTCTTAGAGCACTGGGAAAGAAGTAACTCGAGCTTTGCATTCTAAGATGAGAAAAAGATATGCCCGGGCAACACACTTATTTACTTTCGTTTTCATAATGCTTGTCAAGAAACATATAATTCCATTGTTAGTTTGCATGGGTGATTTTGAAAGGGTGAACGCAAACACTTATCCAATCATAAACCGGAAAAAGTCGGCATAAAGGCTGAAGGCATCTGCAGTGCTTAGGTTGCATCTCAGAACTTACTTACTTGTACGAGCCACTTGTCAAGGGGCTTTCCCTTTTCTTAATCAGAGATGCCCTCTGGGGTTGTTTTGACTAATGTCTGAAAGCTCTTGAGGTTTTTTTCCCTTCAATATTTGACAGTATGCTAACCTCATCATTAGAAGAGGATGGAAGAAAAACTTACAGAATGATTTCAGAAACCGTTTTGAGATCATAACTTTGTTTGTTTGTTATTTATTATTATTATTGTTATTTAAAGTGTCGAAACTATTTATAGTCAAGAAGTAATTTCTGCAATCTGCGTCGCTCTGTCGCGCAAAAACAAAGTATAAATCAAACTCAGGAAAGAAAAAAATATAAAACTCAAGAATGAAACTCTTACAATACTGGAAAAGAAGTAACTCGAGCTGTGCATTTTCTAAGATGAGGATCAACTGATCACGTAAATTGTCGTCGAGAGAATCGCCAAAATTACAATGCCTTGCGTGTTGACGAAGATGGACGACAAACTTGTCAACTGGTTCACCATCAATCGGCGCTAATTGTTGAAACGCGAGGCGCTCAAACAGAATATTTTCTTCACAACGGAAATGATAATCAAGCTACTGAATACACACAGCGTACGGGTCTTGACATCTTTCTAGTTCTGGGTCGACTATGTCTTCAAATATATTCTGTATCTCCATTCCTGCGAGGTGCAAGAGCAGCGGATTTTTCTTTCTTGAGCTATTTAAATATTTCCTTTCAACGTATTACGTTTTGCGAATGTATGTTGTCAAAGAGAACACCGTGAAACAAACTGACAAAAACAACTCCGCAGTCGATCAAAGATCTTTCCGAAATTACCGTTAACATTTTCCCTTAATTTTGTACCCTAAGAATCTCCTAGCTGGCGATGTATTTTATACTATTTATTATATTTTTTGAAGAAAGTTTAAGTTGTGTTATTGCTAAAGATTGTGAAGTTTATACTGAATTGTTCGTTCGAAAGTTTTTCCTCCGGTGAAAGACCGGTGAAAGAGAAATTTTTCCTTGTTTGCTCCAACAAATGTGAGGTTTGCAGTTATCGAAGCCATTCAAAAAGAGGCAATGTCACTGGATTTGTTAAGGTCACACTAGATAACTGCGCATGAGCAATTTTTGTTTCTTGTCTTGTCTGGTTAAAGTTTTGACGCTACCATGGAAATCAAAACCAACTGTTGTACTTAATGCGTAGATTCTTTTAAGAAGATTTTTACAGTCTCTTAAAAAGGCTTTTTAAGTTCTAATAATTTATCTTTGTTGCTGCTCTGAAAAGGACTTTGATGAAAACGTTCTTGAACATAATTTAAGAACGATTGTTGTTATATTTACGCTAGCCACGCATGCCTGAAGTTGCCTCTTCATCCGTTTTTTCTTTAATCTGCAGGGATGTTAGAATGGTGTATATATTATTTCCCTAATGCTGTTCTATTATATACGTTCCATTTATGTGTAAAATGCGAAATTGCTTATAAAGCGAGGATCTTTTTACCGACGTTTGTAGAGCGAACTAACTTTGAAGAATAATGAACTGAGATGAACGGGTAAGGGCACATTCTAGTCTTAATTCGCTGCGGGCAAAAATAGACCAATGATGAAACCAAAGCGATTTCATTAGTTGTCAGTAAAACAATCGATATAATCACACCAGCAGTGTGCAGCTATTTAGCGATGTGAATTACGTGCATCGTGACAAAACCAGACTGTAACTTTCCCTTTCGAGTTCATCGAGCGTTTTGTTGACTACAGAAAACAGTGTAAGTTCTTAATCGCAAATGAAGTATGTATACCTCGCTAAAAGGTTTCTAAAACTTTGACAATAGTAAGTATATTTAAATTCACTTACATTGAAGTTGTGTAGCAGATACAACTCGTTTTAAACGGAAAATGAACAAGCGTACATTCTAAAATTCTTATATTGATACGATACACGCTTGAGGAGAAGGAGCTTATTAAAACAGGTTTAAGAAAAAGGTAAAATTGCACAGCGATTCTGCTACCGTCACTTTAGATTAATTAATATGACGTGATATGTTGAGTGTGTCAAATAAACGAGAGAGCTGCTTCGTTTAGTTAGACAAGAATGCTGAAAAAAGCAAAAAAGCAAAAACCAGATTACCGCCGCTAAGTTTCCGTCAAAGGTTCAGAATTTTTGGTGTGAGAATTATCCATCTTTTTAAGGAAAACAGTAAAACATTAGATAAAGTATTATCGTTTATTTCGCTTTGATTTTACTTCCGATGTACAGATCGGAACGTTTGGATCGCAAGCAATCGGCCAGGAGTCTTCTTCGTGCGAGGGCGGCCATCACGATCCACAGCAGCAGTAAAAAGATCAAAAGACAAACGATAGCATTTATCAGTCTTAGTTGTTCCTCAAGACGCTGACATTAGCCTCACCGGTAAGTACATTGTGTCATAGTATAATTTAGTTGTTTCTGTAGCAGGCCAGGACATGTTAATTGTGAAACTAAAACGAAATATCCACCTGCTTTTAAACAACAGCAAAAAATACAGATCTAGTCTTCGATCTCGAGATTGATAAAGGATCACGAAGTTTCTTGTCAATATAGTCATTGCGTATGTTTTGATGCTGAGGAATTTTTGGGAACGTATGATGTTCAAGAGAAAACCATAGCAGCAAACTGAAAAAAACAACGCCGCATTGATCAGAGATCTTTTCGAATAACTGATGTCCATAAACATTTTCCCCTAATTTTGTACCCTATGGCGCTCTTAGCTGGCTGTACATTTTTAGGAAGAAAGTATAAGGTATGCGTTGTTGCTGAAGATTATTAACTTTACCGTGAATTGTTCATTCGAAAGTTTTTCTTCCGGTAAAAGACTTACAATTTAGAACCTTTTCCTTGTTTGCTCCAAGAATTGTATTAATATATGGCAGTTCTAAAAAACATGAGCAGAACATTCAAGAAGAAGACATGCGACTATGGTGACCTCTGTTCAAGAGAATACTCACTGCAGATGGATCGCCAAATTTAGTATTTTCTTGATTTCGTCTTTTGTCTGATTTGTATACATAGAGGAAATGTGGAATGGTGAGCCCACTCCTGCTGATTCGAGAATTTCTTGAAAAATTACCTTAAGGACGGAGGGGAGCTGATGTGCTTTGTTTTCCCACTTTATAAATTTTTTACTTACACCGGACTAGACAGCTCTGCCTACATTTCACGGATCAGCGCTAAAATGTGACGTTTCCGGCTATTGACGCCATTCAAAAAGATGCAATGTCACTGGATGATAATTTGTGAGTGCCACAATACGTTACACGAAGGTTTCACTTTCATATTCCTGTTTACGAGTTGAGTCAGCAAATCACTAAATTTTAATATTTCCCTAACGCTGTTCTATTTTCTACTTTCCATTTATGTGGGCAATGTAAAATGGCGTCTAATGCGAGGAGTTTTTCAACGACTTTTGTAGAGCGAATTAATTTTGAAAAATGATTAAGATGAACGGGTCAAGGCACATCCTACTATTATTTTGCTGCGGGCAAAAAATGAACCAATGATGAAACCAAAGCGAATTCAATAGTTGTCAGTAAAAGCAGCATGATACAAGCAGTGTGCAGCTATTTAGGGATGTGAATAATGTGCGTTGCAACAAAGGCAGACTATAACTTTCCCTTTCGAGGTTCCTCGAGTGTTTTGTTGCACATGAGCAATTTTTTTTTCTTGTCTTGTCGGGTTGGAGTTTTGACGCTTACAAGGAAATCAAAACCACATTTTTTACTTAGTGCATAGATTCTTTTAAAATGATTTTTACATTCTCTTAAAAAGGCCTATTAAGATCCAATGATTTATCTATGTTGCTGCTCTGAAAAGGACTTTGCTAAAAACATTCTTGAACGTAATTCTAGAGCGACTGTTGTAATTCCACTAGGCACGCGTGCCTGAAGGTTGGCTCTTCATACGTTTTTTCTTTAATCAGGAATGTTAGAGTGATGTGTATATTATTTCCCTAATACTGTTCTATTATCTACGTTCCATTTATGTGGGCAATGTGAAATGGTTTATGGAGCGAGGAATTTTTCACCGACTTTGGTAGAGCGAACTAACTTTGAAAAATAATGAAGATGAACGGGTAAGGGTACATTCTCGTCTTATTTTGCTGCGGGCAAAAATGGACCAATGATGAAACCAAAGTGATTTCGTCAGTTGTCAGTGAAACAATTGATATAATATCAGCATACTTCACTAAAAGGTTGTTAAAACTTTGGCGAAAGTAAGAATACTTAAATTTACTTACATGAAAGCGGTTAGTGGCGGATGCAACTCGTCTCGAGCGAAAAATAAACAAGCGAACTCTCCAGAATACTTATGTCGATACGACATTCGATGTTTAGAGATAAGACGATTATCTGGAGGAGAACTGAGGACTGGAAAAGATCCCTTTACCCGTCAATTTTTTTCAAAAACCCCGTTTCGTTCAGCAGCGAATAAAATCCATGATTGATTACGGTCACATAAGCGTGAACAGAAAGTAAACATTTTCCCGAATGCTAGCAAAAGCAACCCTAGGGAACAGAAAATCAGCAATTGTGTTTGATGTACAGGGTGTAGAGTAGCTGCTTCTGCCGGTAGGAGTCCAGAATGTCGAAAAGCGTTTACAAGAATTTCTGATGTCCATTAAATAATTGGGTCACAGCTCATTAAATGTCTGTGTCATTCTGCGATAGGAAGCGATGGACCGAAAGTAAAAACAAACTATACTCAATACTCGTCAGTTTCAAAAATAACTTCCATGTAGCTCCTGAATCTCTTCAGTAAGAAATCACAGTTCACTTCATATGTGGTTATAAAAGAAAAGTAATGCACGAAGCGTTCACGAAGCAGCTGAGTGTGTCGCTGATGTTCTTACCACATTTGTGATGTCATCTTTAATCTATTATTGTTAACAGCCTAGGCAACATGGATTCTATTTGTTTTATCGTGAATGCATTTGTCCTCCAATAGATCATAGGTAAGAACCAATCACAATGCGTTCGATTTTTGCTTATGATATATTAAAAAGAAAACCTACGGATACCGTTGCTGCTGGTGCAGCTTTAAAAGGGCGTTATTTTAAATTGTTCAACCCTTGATTGCAGACAATTCAAGTAATCCCAGGGTTTGTCAAACTTCTAGAACTGATTCCAAAGTGAGGTCTGCACTAACTTAAATACGCAAAATGACTCAAGATACAACAAATCATGGAGAATGCTGGAATGTGGCCTGCGTAGTAAACGCCATATATCCGTACTTTAATCAGCAATATATGAAGCAAATTGAAATAAAGAATTAGCAAAATCATTTGCGAGCGTGCCAGGGTGGCTAGAAAAAACCTGTCCTAAAAAACTCTGAGGGAAAAAAGGGCAGGAAATCTGAGACGGGCCAGGCATAACTAACGTTCCCCGCCAGGACTACTACGTATAGCATACGCTGAATAAGCAGACTACAACTAAGTAGCTCTAAGAACAATAAGATACGTGAACAATTAAATTACAGCAAAAGTGGCTTTGACGCGGTTGATTGGACGCGGCATTAGACTTAATACTATGCACACAGAACCTCGAAACATCGTCCACGAAAGTTTCTATGTACTTTTGAAAATCATCTCTTGGCGCAGTTAAAGAAACCCCTAGAGTGGAAATACTTGCGAGACTTAGCTTTAACTATACGACTAACTAGCGGATATTCGGAATCGCTCAACTGCGGGAAGAGTTTCTCGGTCGTAACGACCCAACGTGTAGACTTCGCTGAGTTAGAAAGATAAAAGGTATGACCTTCTCGGTATTGGTCATTCTTGCCCTTAGCGACTAAAATTTTCATGTGATCACCATTGATAGCAACGTCCTTAAGAATTAAACTGTTGATTTTGTCAACACGAGAAAATTCATAAAGTCCAACCAGCAAAATAAATAAAAAGCAGACGTCAGAGAGAGAATTACTCGCAACATAAGCATCAACAATTGCTTGCACTATATCGGTGGACAAAGGCTCTTTAGGCTGCGCTGGACGGGCTAGCTTCCTTTTAGCCCCTTCAACAGATGACTTCACGAGTGGATGACCAGTGATTCCATCCCGGCCATGGTACGACCCTATCTAATACAATAGAGCACAGCTTCAATGAGTGACGCACCCATATTGTTTTCCACACAAATTTTGGTAAGCGCAGTGATAAACAAGGCGATGTGCAAGGACTTGGTCGGAATCACAAGTATACCAATCTCCGAAGAAGCTCACTTCCACCATCTTGACCAGCCTGACTTATAGCTAGACAAAGTGGAGGGAGCCTTCGATCTTAGCTGCAAATGTAGAAGGCCAGGAACCAAACGACGTCATGACTGGTCCTGCAATTCAGATGCTTCGTGCCAGATCCTGGAGAGAGGAACGTCTGAAACAAAAACAAGGAGTCAACTCAAAACCACTTAATTTTAACAGGTGTTTGATAATGAAACTGAATTATAATAAGTGATACATGTATGATATTAAACATCAAGAAAATAATCCAAACAAAATCTCCTCACCATGAACGCAATGCAATGGAAAAATCCCCAAATAACGCTCAAAAAACATGCCAGCCAAGCTAATAAAGTCGCCGACATCACACCAGCTCGATCTTTGGCCAGGCCACAAATATGGGCCAAATCGGTCCAAAATCACAGGCCAAATCAGGCCAAAAGCATGGGCCAAATCAAATCACAAATAAGGCCAAATCAGGCCAAAACACGAGCCAAATTAGGCCAAAATCACGAGCCAAATCAGGCCAAAAGCATGGGCCATTTTTGGCCAAAAACACAGACCAAATAGGCCCAAACACATGCTTCAAAAAACGCAGAAAATATATTACGTACTCTCATGCTACGCGGATATAGAAAAGAGAACTCACCGAAAATCTGAGCGTAAAGCTAACATTCTGAATTTGGGGCAGCCGCGAAAGATTGACACAGGTGATTTATAAATTTGCTTTAGTCCTGGCTCTTCTAGTAAGAGGTTTATTATCGCCGGGAGGGCAAAAACTATTACCACGAACGGCTTAAACTGACATCACTTGTGTAGAAAAGGCCTAAAATACGAAGAGGGCCATTCTAGAATGATCAAGGTTCCGCGACTAGCACATAACTAAAAAAGTGGACGTCAGGGAGAGACTTGCTCGCAACATGAGCATTACTAATTGCTTGCACTTTATCGGCAGACAAAGGCACTTTAGGCTGCACTGGACGGGCTAGCCTCCTTTTAGCTTCTTCGACAGATGACTTTACGAGTGGATGACCAGTGCGGCTTACTTCCTGACGTCTATTTACACCTCGTCAGAAAAAAGGCAGCTAATTAGTGAGCGTATAAAAGGACCTCTTATTGCAGTGTTTAGATCACCCTCGATGAAGGATCTAGACAGGAGTGTCGAAACGTTTGGTCTATGAATTGTAACTTCTCGGTTACATTCATTAAATCTTTAAACCAGAGTAGCATCAAACCATGTCTAAAACTCCCTAAGTTAAAGATCACGGCTTTCATGGGAAATCCATCGGACTGGGTTCGATTCGAAAATATGTTCGTCAAGCAAGTTCACAGTCGACCAATTTCGGACGGAGATAAATTTGGCTATTTGTCAGAGAGGGTTCTTCCCAAGGTAAGAGAACAAATCTCCAACCTTAAACCCGGGACACTAGGGTATAGGACGGCATGGAAAATATTGCAAAGAGAATACGGACAAACTAAGGTTGCTGTAAATTCCCGTATGGACGAAATTATGAATTTATCTCTAGTGAAAGGTACAGCTACGATGAAGTGAGAGAATCCTATGAAAAGTTAAACCAACATTTTGACGCTTTGATACCTTGGCAGAGGCTGGCATATTAAAACAATCTGTGATGACGACGTTGAAGACATTACCTCAAGTTAAACCCGACCTAGTGCGAGTTGACGAGAAATGAGAGGAATGGACCATGAAAGAATTGATTGAAAGTCTGTAAAAATGGCCTAAGAGAAACAAGAAGGACGACTCCCAGCTCTCTGACAGGGGAAACCCATGGACAAAAGAAAGGCAATCGTATTCAAAGACAAGAGGGAGAACATGCGTAAACTTACAGCTCCTTCCTGCCTCTACCTGTGGAGGTGATCACTGGGTGGAGTCCTGCGATGTTTACAATACCTTAGAGAAAAGGGGAAATTTTTTCACGAAAAGAAATTGTGTTACAACTGTGAGCGTGAGGGTCAAGGGGAAAACCACAGCCGGAGTCGCCCATGTTCAAAGTGCAAGTCGAGACACCTCACAAGCCTGTGGGACAAAATATCAGTGAAAGGACAGAGTGAGAGTATGGTGTTCACCACATACACCCAGGTTATGAAGATAGATTCTTACCAGCGATAATCCCGCTGAAGGTTTAAGGCGCAACATTGTGGGCATATTTGGACACGGGCTCTGGCAGGAATTTTACATCCTAAGAAGTTGAGTCTGAAGCCCTCACTACATGAAAGGCACCGAATCGTTATCATAAACGGCGTAAAGACACTTCATGCTCATATTCAAAGTGAGAAGTCATTCCCTGGACAACCCACCAAGCGAGCAGATAGAAAACAATGGGAATGAGTTGCCGAGTTTCACAACCACAAGGAGGCCCACTATCGGGAAGTTGAAATCAAATTACGAACACGCCCGAGACAAGCTGTTCTACACGACGAGGAATAAAGAGTACCCAGTGCATGTGATCCTGGGTGATTAAACCTACTGTAAGATATGAACCAAGCTAACGTTCAAGGGACGCCTTGAGGATCCTTCCGTTGCAGGTACGATGTTTGGATGAGCAATACATGATGAAGCAGAGTGCGCCAATGACAAGTGTAGTCTATCGAGGAGGTAAACGAATACGAGAAGCCATACAGTCTAGACTTATTGGGTGTGGAAGAGAGGGCAGAGTATGACCGGTCAGAAGTGCTCAGCAGTTTCAACGAGAGCGTCACAAGGGGAGCGGACGGCAGGTACGAAGTGAGCGTGGCATGGATCTCAGGTAGTTCCTTGCTAAGTTCAAACGAAGAACAGTGCAGAAGACGTTTTTGCAGACTGGAAAGAAAGCTGGCTCAAGACCCCACTTGGAAGGAAGGGTACGAAAAATAGTAAAAGATCAACTAGAGGAAGGCAAAGCGGACGCTGCACCTGAAACACTCACTGCCAAACGCACTTTTTACATGCCATACAAATTAGTGGTAAGGGAGACTGCGGGTATAACAAAAGTGAAAATGGTTTTCGATGACGGTGCCGAGCCACACCCTCTGGGAAACAGTAGCAAGGAGTGTATTTACACGTATCCACCACGTCAGCCCTTATACAAAGGGCATTCCTACAGATTGGTGTCAGAGAGAAAGATGGAGATGCCTTTCTGTTCTTGTTCAACACTAACGGTGGAGAAAAACACACCTGAGGTTCACTAGAGTCGCCTTTCGGAGGAGAGTCAAGCCTATTATTGTTAGGCGCTACCCTCAACTATCGCTACGATAAACAACGTGAAGAATTTCAAGAAACCATACAAGCTTTAAGAGAAAATACGTACTTAGACAATATGATGAAAACAGAGGAAAAAGAGGTTGAACTGGAAGAATTCAAGAGGCAAGCATATAGTATTCTGGAGAGTGGGAAGTTTTTTGTCCTCAAGTGGGAATCAGACGTTGAGCGCTTAGAAAGTGAAGGTTCAACAAACCCAAGTATGATCCTTAGGACGGTCTGGGACAAGGGAGCAGACTTGCTGGAGGTGCAAGTACCAGAACCCCGTGTCAACCAGCCATTGAAAAAGAGAGGACTGCTAAGCCACCTAGCAAGAATGTACTACCCACCAGGGATAATGTCACCGAAAACTGTGAAAGATAAGCAGATCTACCGATATGCATATCACGAGATTAAAGGTTGAAAAGTGGAAGTTAAAGAGGGAGTGGATCAAATGATCTACCCAATTGAAGCTTGTGAGAGTTCCAAGAAGCATAGCAAAAGGAGCTGGTCAAGTGAAAGCCTTTCACGTTCATGTATTCGCTGACGCCAGGAACGTTGCATGTTTAGCGGCAACTATAGACGTAATCGAAGGCACGACAGCAGTGGTTCCAAGGTTTACTCACCTCAGAATGAAGAATCTTAAAACAAGCCATATCTATTGCAAGACTAGAACTAATGAGAAGAAATCAGACATTAAGAATACCCTGTACAAAACGCCAGGCAGAACAACATGGTATAGTTCGAGATGACAATACTCGACATTGAGAGGCTCTTAAACAACCGACCGTCGACGTACCTCGACAGCGACGCAGGGGAGGAGCAAGTGCTAACCCCAAACGTGTCAATTCGGGGACAGAACGCGCATGCGGTAGAAGAAGTAGACGACAACGACGATGATGGAGTAACCGGATTGCACAAGCACCTGAATAAGGCAAAACGGTACGTACAGAGCAGATGGAAACACGAATGCCTGCATTGTTTATCAGAAAGGCGTCGAGATAAGCGGAAGACAGTCTTAGTACCGGACGTTGGTGAAATTGTGCTGGTCGCAGGAGATGACAAAAACCGAGGGTATTGGGGCGTGCAGTGGAAATTCAACTAAAAACACTGGGACCTGCGCATGTTGATGCTCCAAAATCTCACAACAATCTGGGTTCTTTACACTGTTCGCTGAGCAAACCAGATGAAGCCAAAGAATACCTTAAGCGTGGACTAAAGATTAGTCTGGAAAAGCTGAGACCTGAGTATGTTAATGTTGCAAGTTTTTTCAACAATTTGGGTTCTTTACACCGTTCGCTGGGCGAAACAGGTAGAGCAAAATACTACCTTAAGCGTGGAATGAAGATTCGTCCGAAAAAGGTGGGACCTGAAAATGTTGATGTTGCAAGCCCTTACAACAATTTAGGTTCTTTACATAATGTGCTGGGCAAAACAGACGAGGCAAAAGACTGCTATAAGCGTGCACTGGAGATTAGACTGAAAAAGCCGGGACCTGAGCATGTTGATGCACCGTTTGCTGGGCGAAACAGTTGAAGCAAAAGTCTACCTCAAGCGTGGACTGGATATTCTTCTGAAAAAGCTAAGACCTAATCATGTTGATGCTGCAAGCCCTGTCGACACTTTTCATAGTATGCAAAGCGAAAAAGATGGTGCAAAAGACCACTATAAGCGGGCCCTAACGATTCAACTGACAAAGCTGAGGCCTGAGCATGTTGATGTTGCAAACTCTTACCAAAATCTGGGTGCTTTACACAGTGCACAGGGGCGAAATAGATTAAGCAAAAACTGCTATAGGCGTGCACTGGAGACGTGACTGAAAAACCTGGGACGAAAGCATGTTAATGCTGCAAACTTTTACAACAATCTGGGTACTTTGCACGGTGCGCTAGGCGAAACAGATGAAGCAAAAGACTTATAAGCGTGCACTGGAGATTGGAGTGAAAAAGCTGGGACCTAAGAACGTTGATGTTGCAAGCTCTTACAACAATCTGGGTACTTTGCATAGTGTGCTGGGCGAAGCAGATGAAGCAAAAGACTGCTATAAGCTTGCTTTAGAGATTAATACGTAGATTATGTTGAGTAGGTATGTAATATTGGTTACATGCTGGCCCCTTCATGTGCTATTTTTCCATTATGACATACATCTCTTCATACGTGCAGTCATGACTTCGTAACAGGAAGGCCAAAAATTAGTCTATAGTAACTTATGATGGTAAAATAAGAAGCTTGAGTAACTCTTTTGTGTGCTTCAAACTGCGGTATGCTGCATTACTTGATGTATCCACGCTATGTAAGCGTGATCAAATTCTTAGTATATCTACAAATTTTCGTTCTTTTCCTGAAGTTAGTGCTTTCAACCTCGATTCTTTTCTTTTAAGGACAATGCAAGTTTGCATCCTGGAAATAACAGTATCCTTTTAAAAGGAAATTTTTTAAGAGAGGAAAAATACCCTGGTTGTTCCTCTGTAACCAGAACTTTTTTTATTTCTAACCTTTCACAATTAATTTTCTTCACAGTGCTTGTGTAACAATCCTGCTATGGAATTCTGTTTCCCAAAACCACATCTAGGTGGCACGGATGATATTGTAGAGGTATGGACTTATCCTAAAAGGGTGTTTATCTATATTTTTCTGTAATTCCTTATTTATCTTGCTGACTCCCATGTTATACTAGTGAGTGGCAGTCATTGTTTCAAGCCTCACCATCTATGTCTGAAGTGTATGTGAAAAGCAACCTCAAAAAATGAAAACAAAACGAAACAACACAACTGGTGTGTCTTGAAACTTTTACTTCAACTTAAATTGAGGATGTTTCAAAGAGGCTGAAATGTTGGTTTAGCGACCCTAAAAGTCAAAAAGCGATCACAAATTATTTCAAAATTATCGGGCATTTGTTTGAAACTATGGGATGGGGTATTTTGAATTACCTCTTTTAATTTTTGGGTATCACATTTAATATTTGACTCAAAACACTCTTGGACTGAATTTTTCCTATTAAAGGTCAGGGATGAGGCAAATCTTTGGAAAAATAAAATAGATCTAAATCACATCAACGAAGTGAAAGACGAATTCAAAAATTCCGGCAATGAGTTGAGTGCCGTTTCTTTCCCTCGCATGAAGATATATACTGCAAACGGCTCTGAAAAGAAAAGCGAATTCAACGATTCCGGCGGTGAGTTGAATGCCGCTCTTGTCCCTGAGTTGAGTGCCGCTGTTGACTCTGACGTGAAAATATCTATTGGGGACTACTTTGAAGTGAAAGACAAATTCAACAGTTCCGGCGGTGAACTGAGTGCCGCTCTTGACTCTGACGTGAAAATATGTATTGGGAAAGGCGCAATACCGACTGAAGACAGCCAGGAAGTCTTCTACCGCGTGTTCTACGACACAACAAAGCTGTTGCAGGATATCCCCGTTGAACCTGATGAAACACTCATTTCCCCTGTGATTGAATGCGGACCACACGATATCAGACTTTCAAAGCCTTTGGAGATTATAATTCCACATTGCCTCTATATGGGTAAAGCTAAAAAGAAATGGATAACTGTCTACAGAAGCGACCCAGGTAATCGAAAAATCCCTGGGCTAAGTATTTTCAGCTGAATTAAAAGAAAAGACATTTAAGATTTAACATCTCGAGGACTTACACTTTTGTAGGCCTTACATGTTCAGAGTTTGTTCAGGGTATGGAGTTACAAAGAAGATGAGAGCTCTTGGTTCCCATCGCTGTGGTCCGTTTTGTATTCACGAACCTGGTGTCCCACGTTGTTGAGTTTTTTGTTGCTTCTCCTTTACGCTCCCAGATGCTTTCTTTCTGAATCTGATTTTCCTCCTTTGGCAAAAACCAAGACCCAAATTTCAATCGACTTAACCTAACCCTAATCCTGAGAGGAACCTCGTGGATTTCCATTGCAGAGTAATTCCCACTTATTCATTTTACATATAAATTTTCACCCCCCCCCCCCTCCCTTCTCTTTCGGGGAAAGTAGGACTAATGTTCATTATGCTGTTACTGTACTGATGATTTTGTCATCGATTTTTGATTGAAGATCCCATCAAGTGGGAGAAAATCCCTAACGAATCAAAAAAGAAGAATCTGTCAAGGGCATGGTTCACAGCAAAAGAGGACTCCATTCATATCAAAACCACGAGCTTCTGTTTCTGGTGTGTATTTTGTCGTGGTGGGGCACCGAGGCAGAAAAGAGCCACAGTGTTTGCTAGTAAACCGAATCCCAGACGTGATCTCATTCATATCAGATTTTACATTTACAGTGACAACCAAGATTCTTTGATGGTAAGTAATCGTACAAGTAGAATTTTATTTTGGTTTGAAGACAAGGCATCCACCAAATGCAACCGACTGTGTTAATCTATTGTTTTTAATAGAAGTGTTCTTTCCGATATTTTACCCATACACGGTGTATGATGAAAATGAGGCATTTTTACTAATAACTGGCTTGAGCTTCCGCTATTCATGATTAAATATTATATCACATTATATCATGATCAATGGTTTATCTATGTGATTCTTTAAGTAATGTAGGGGGCATTAATATGCTACACATCTAGTTTGGTTGCGTTACATCAAATTGCCATCTTGGATACAAATCCGGACATATGATTGGTTATTTTTTATCACGAGATACATAATCCTCCTCTCTGATTGATGTACACCATATTTGCTTCCCTTCATTCATGTATGTTATTCTCATGCTTATGTGCCTGATCATTATATCACTGAGGAGTAAGTTAGCGCCTCAGCTCTGACGTTGTGCGATGAGATGAAAGCACGTTGTACTCTATTAGCTTCTCATTGTTGGAGCTTAACCTACTCTCGTGAAAATGAACCGAAAAGGAGTGTTATTACTCCTCTGGTGCGGATGCAACTTAACTGTAGGCATCTACCCAGCAGTTTATGAGTTTGCCAGTGTTAAGATGTGCTGTCAATGAATCAAATTCCTTTATTTGGTAAGAGAGTTGCATTTGCCTAAAAAATATATTAAAAATAAGATTTCGTCTGAAATTTAACTAGTCACTCTTGTTATTGCACGATGTACCACCTAGCTGATCCATATATTTTGCCTTTACAAGCGAGTGGAGAAGCAAGAGGAAAGGCAGTGTTCTGATTCATGGAAAGGAATGGAGAAACCCTTCAATATGCACAACAACAGCAAAAAGATAACCGTGAAACTTGTGACGGATCCTGAGAAGGGCTGGGAATTTGACGAGACAGCTGGTGAGCAGGTAAGGAAATCAACAAAGGGTTGGGCTCAGTCATGAGTTACAATGAAACATTTTTACCTCTGATAATCTGAACTGAGGCTTTATAGACCCTTAGTAGTTGGTCGACCATCTTCCACTAAATACACATTGCAATAAACAAAAATCTTGTAATTTATGTCTAATAAGTTACTAGGAAGTCCCTCTCTCTATCTCTCCTCAAACAACTTCTTCACCAGCTTCAGCACCAGGCAACAGTGAGATGGGGGGGGGGGGGAGGGGCAGTTGTAGCAAAAGTAGAAAACATTAAAAAGAAGTAGAGTGTGCCAAAACTTTTGCCACTCACTATATTTACTTTGCTTAATAACAACTTCTGACTTCTGAGATGTCGATTATGTGGCCTTCTGATTACCTCTGAAAGTAGGTGTCTGATCAATGCACTTTTAACAACCTCTTGCATTTCTATATGAGGCGTTTTACCCCGATTGATGCAATGTATTACTCAATCTGTGATTTGTTGTAGGTGTACATCTGCGATGATTCCCACGGCGGTAGATTCCGCTGTACAAATACTTGTGATTTTGCAGTAAAACCAATGAAAGGTAGAGAAGTAGAAGAGTTCTCTTGTATCATAACGTTCCAGCAAGAGGGCCATGATGAACATGCAATATACGTAAACCCTGGCTTTTCATTTGTGGAGGTAATACTATATGTAGTTGGCACGATCTTATTTCGCATTAAGCCAGTGAGACAGGTTACAGTTTTCTTTGAAAAAACCGAGAAAGAAAAAAGTAAAACTAACAAGAAAGTACAAAACACAAAATCAAACCAAATCTGACGTAGCTTTCGGCTCAACTTTTTCCTATTAAGTTACAATCACCACTCACTTTCTTAGACATTATCAGCATAGCCGTAACCAATGAAAGGTCTATCTACTCTAAAATACATAATTTTGCTAATAATAAGCCTCCTACCTCATGTTTTTCCTTCCAGTTATAAGCCTCTACGTGTTAAATCAAAACCACTAGCATACCTCGTGACATCACGGCATTGTCTGAAAATGAACTTCCTTTTCAGCCGAGCTTTTAGTTTATTCCTATATTGTAGGTTTAATCAACTGTCATTATTCACGACAAATTGCATTTTCTGTGAGACGCATTGTGTAGTTTGAACTATGTGAATTATAATTATCATTGTTCATAAATTATAATTATTATTATTACCAACTTAACTTTATATTCTTTAATAAGCTTCCCCGGTTTAATTAACATCGACAAAATAACCACAAAATCTAGTGAAGATAATACATATCATAGAGGTGGAAAGCTTCGAATAACCTTGCAAAGTAAAGCTGTCGAGTTTCAGGTCTAAAACTTTTACTTTTCTTTTCCTTTAAAAGTACCTCACTCACACTTAATTTCGCATTTTTCGTGATTGTAAAAAAATGGCAAAATTAAGGAATTAATCAATTTTAATTTTAATTAAATTTATAAAAAAAAAACAATAAACATGTGAAGAGCAACACACACGCGACATTTATCAACAAATACGCAAATTGTCAACTAGTTTTACTATTTCTTGCAATGCATGTTGTATAATGTTTCTTGTGTTATGTTAATGTTAATGATCTTCATATGAACCGCAAAATTCATACAAATTCCTGATATCTATCATACAGTCCTCAAAATTGCTCTTAACTCGTTTCTTGTAGTTCTTATTCACAAGTTTCATATAACGTTCTAACACTTATTCCAGTTTATCTTGGAATTCTAAAAAGTTCAGACATTTTTTAAATTAAAATGAAGTTGACAACACTTAAATCGTGAAATTAAATGTCCTATTTTCATTTTTTCCTGTTGAAATCAGCAAAATGTATCCCCACAAAATATTGTCTCGCCAAAATCGCGAAATTAGCTACCCGCAAATGAAGTACGAATAAAACTGTCATTTTAGTCTAAAACGGTTTTTCTTTGTTCTACCGATATCCCTTTTGAATATCAAAATTGTTTAACTCAGTATTCATTAACATGATATTTCGATATCTGAACGATTTTGCTACTTTCACTTCCTCTCTCTATTTTAGGGGTCGGTCGGGCCGGCAAGTGCTCATACGCACTTCAACAGCGCAGCTGGAGGCTCGACTTCTTCAGATCCAGATGAAGGTGACAGGGGTAACTTAGACGAACAACCAAAAACTTCTCAAGGTATCTTCGTCATCGTCATCACATCTATAGCTACTATCACGAGAAGCTCTCCAGTAGTTAATTCCACCGATTAACACTTCCTACGAATAAGTTTGTCTTTCTCTTGTCGCCGGAGTAGTCAGGCTTTTCTCTCAAGAACTTGTTTTAAGCTTTTAAACTCTCTGTTACGAATAATCGATTGTATCTCCTTTGTTGGGTGTTTTCGTTTTTTGCATTTTCCCTCAAACTCAGAATTAAAACGTTGTTACTTTCTCCTCACTCGTCCGCCATTTTGTTTTGTTGTGCTTTCGCGAATTACCTGTCAATCATTTTCATTTCAACATTTTGCACTCAATTTCAATTTTCTGCACTGTTTGGTGATAATTCTTGTGTTCTTGGCTGGTCAGCAGGCTGAAATTTTGCATGTATAAGATAATTAAATTGATAAACCGTACTGATTCCATTCAGGAAGTGGCGGTGATGAGGTGAACGCACCGACTCTTGGACGCAGCAAAAGCTCATCTGGATGCTCGAGGTCCTCAACAGCAGAAGAAGGTGACAAGAGCAACTTAGACGAACAACCAAAACCTCGTCAAGGTATCTTAGTCATCTTCATCGCCATCGTCGTAGCTACGCCTACTATTAGAAAAACTGTCCCTTAAATCTTTTAATAATTATAACATCTCCTTCGAATAAGCTTTCTCCCCCACCACACGAACATTTAATTTTCCCCAAATCGACGTCATCTTATAATGATCTATCACTGCGCAGACTCACGGCAACATGGAATTTATTTGTTTTGTGTGATAAAAAACCATAATGTTGTTGGTGGTAGCGTACTTCCATTATGACGGTGCAGTGTAAGCACATTAAACACAAAGTATCTCCAAATTCTTTCTTTGATTCAGACTCGAAGCTCCTCAGCAGCTTGCTGAATGATAGAACATATCGAGAGCGAGTATGTAACTGTCTGGACACCAGTAGGCCGGGTGTTGGTGACTATCACGATGTTTGTTCATATTATGGTATTGACAGTTTTCAAGTGACCGCTGTTTACGAAAAGCACACTGACGGACCGTCAAGAGCTCTATTAGAATACCTGGCAGCTTCAAACGAAAATCTAACGGTTGCCGAGTTTGCAAGTGTGGTAAGAGAAATTGCAAAGAGAGGTGACGTTGCCAAGTTCTTAGAAGAATATGATAATCGGTAAAAAAAAAACATTTTAAAGAGGTCAGCGTTATTTTGAAGCAGTTTTTACAGAATTTTGAAGTTTATAAAATTCTTAAAAAGATACCCTAAATAATTGCAGTTTCACAAGAAAACAATTCCACAGCATGGTAAAGATTTAATTGTAATTTTCGGCACGACTTTACGATAATCAGCTTGTAATGAAATTAATTTTAAAGACGCTAAGAACATACCTAGATTCAAGAAAACATGATGACAATGATCACCATTATCAATTGACAAGTATTGTCCAGTATACTGTTTACCTCTAGTGCTGTTACACCACTGTATCATCTTTTTGGCCTAACATATGTTGCAGCGAAAACAAAGGGACATCATGAGAATTATATGGTAATAGGCTTTGAATAACGAAGATCAGAGGTACTTAGTTTCAACCTAACACCTATCCTACTAAACCCTTGGAATTTTTGACCCTCTTACAAGGATCAAATAAGCAATAAAAGGGGAGAATTAGATATCTTCCACAAAAAAGGAACAATACATTAAGTATCTAATCAACATTCATTTGTATTTGGCAAGTATTCCAAGCAACTTGTTAAACACATTGTATATAATGAATTTGATATTTATAATGCAAATAATGTACTCGATTGATGTTGGCAATGAACAAGTAATACAATAACCGTACGAAATTTCTTGCGTACAGTTTATTGTAAGTAACGTATGCTGTTTCAAAAAAAAACTGTATAAATATATAAACTAGGTATATTGGATTGAATTGCAGCTGCGCTTAGCATGAACAAGGATACTGTAAGGTAACAAGGTTTGAATTAGCAGGGGCTCTAAAGAGTAATAAAGTATTCACGACTTTGTTTTAATGCGTGTGCTTTAAGTAAGTGCGAACAGAGGTAAAGAGGGCATACTACGTTGTAAATAAAAGTTGTCTGAACGTAACTTAGGAGAGTTAGGTTACTAAATAACAGCCTTGTGCTGTATATGTTTTCTTTTTCTTTAAATGCCAAATTAGTTCTATATTCTTTTCTATGACTCGCGTTACACTGATTGAATAAGTTTTCAAATGGTCTTTTTGCACCAAATAAAATGTTATTACAGGAATTTTAGTCTTAAGCATCATATGTAGTCACTGTTAGTGCGCAGGGCATCTGCTTTGTAAACGTTTAGGACGGTAGTTATGTTCATATGATAATGGTTGTCTTGCCACAGGCAGACCAAACTCATATAATATACCATCCCTTACCGGCATCTTTTGGTCAGCTCTGTGTGACCTTGATTTAATAATTTCTAAAGAATATAAGAATGGCACAAAGATAAAGAGAATTCACAACAACGAATTAGAGAGCTTTTGATGTCATCATGCTAAAATTGTTAAGTTATCCAGATCATCATCTACATCAGTCAGAGATTAAGATGGAGTATTCAGCACCAAGGTATACAATGCAGTCGGTCAGTCCTTGATGTTTCATTCATACTGATATTCCTAAGTATCAGCCCTATGTACGTCATAAGTATGAAATGTTTCTTTAGTTTGTTTGTTATTAAAATAAATTTGGACCACTTCTGATGTCGAACACATATGCAAATCGGTTTGAAATATATAAAGGGAGTAAGTTCCTAAAGAAACTGTGGTGCTGCGTCGGTGAAAGAGTATAAAAGGGTAATTTAGTATTATCAACTGAGTTGATAACACAATTCAGCTACTGTTAAGAATCTCAAAGTTGACATTTCAAGCGTTCTCCCTTTGTCAGGGTTTGAAATGATAATTATATGTTTGACGAGCCACTACAGGGATTGTTCCCCTTCTTTTCCCATTCCTCCCCCATCCCCCCCCCCAAAAGGATCCCTCATTCTTTCACGTCACCAACTCCTCACCTTTTCCACCTAACCCCTCCCCCTTTCCTCTCCCCTAAAGCACAGAACAGAACAGGCTGACTATTTGTAAATGTTTGTACATTTGACTTTAGGCCACAAACGTAAAAGGCCATTTATCTCCATTCGACTACAGAAA
>NC_142674.1:24262754-24277754 GCF_964200805.1 Pocillopora damicornis | reverse complement strand
TGAAAACGTAAAAGCTCCTGTGCAACCTGCACTGAACACAAGCCGCGTCTCAGCGTGTTGGCTTACGTGAAAAAATCTTCTGTTATAGACACCTGAAGAAATAACGAAACAAACGCCTCAGATTATGAAAGAAAGAACACAAACCACAAACGTAATCGCCTTTCGTGAGAGCTTAATCGTGAAGCTCCCACAACAAAATTGAAAAGTTAAAGCACGCAAAGAACCCGTGAAAATATGAAATGACTTATCCTTACCTTGGAAACGAAAATCCCCAAGAAACAAATATGAAATTCCGAATAAGTTCTCCAAAACCCAACGACTGAGAAGAGAAATGGTCGCCGTACAATACACTATGAAAAAACGCTGACTGGAATCCAGTCTTCACGGCTCACTGAACGAAAATAGAAACCACGTGACAAGCACTTCTCTCTCGTGGACAAATAAATAAAGAAATAAAGAGATAAATTTCGCGGGCCTTGACTAAGTGTGGGAAATCCCACACAAAAATTGAACATTCTCACACAAAAAGTTTTGCTGCTTTACGAAATGGCAGCGGGGGTAATCTGCTTTTTGCTTTTTGCTTTTTTCAGCATTATTGTCCAACAAAACAAAGCAGTTCTTTCGTTCATTTGACACACTCAGCATATCAGATGATGAAATCGTGAAATGTATCAAATAACGTCACTTTTTAACATTTTCACTAATCTAAAGTGACGATAGCAGAGATCGCTGTGCTATTTCACACTTCCGCTAAACCTGTTTTATTAAGCTCCGTCTCCTCCAGCTTGTGTCGTATCAATATAAGTATTCTAGGATGTATGCTTGTTTATTTTCCGTTTAAAACGAGTTTTAACTGCTACACATAACTTTCATGTAAATGGATTGAAGTACATGTACCGTCGTTGAAGTTTTAGAAACCTTTTGGTGAGGTATGCATACTTCATTTGCGATAAAGAACATAGGCTGCTTTCTGTAGTCAACAAAACACTCAAGGAACTCAAAAGCGAAAGCTAATCTGGCTTTGTCGTAATGCACATTATTCACATCCCTAAATAGCTGCACCCTGCTGGTATTATATTAATTGTTTTCGCGTTGGTTTCATCATTGGTCCATTTTTGGCCCCCAGCAAATTAACACGACAATGTGCCTTGACCTGTTGATCTTAAAAAATTTTTCAAACTAACTCCCCTCTACAAAATTTGGTGAAAAATTCCTCGCATTAGACACTATTTCACATTGCTCACATAAATGGTAAGTAGATAATAGAACGGCATCACGGAAATACTAAATTTTAGTGATTTGCTGACCTTACGAGTATCTGGCGTGACATTTTTTGGGCAAGAAAATGTGAATTCTTGAACGGAGGTCAACGATGTTTCATCGTCCTGTTACAGAATGTTTGGATCAAAGTCCTCTTTCAGAATAACCAAGGACTGAATGACTAAAACAAGTAGAACGAAGGAGTTGCTTACTTTAGGGTATGGGATATAATCCCTTCCCCGGCCCTGTCGGTAGTTTTTTTAGAAAACTCCCCCATCAGCGAGGGTGGGGTGAGGGGGGGTGAGGGGGGCCTAAGGTGGTGACATTAATATACACACCTTTCTTACATCCTTAACTAACAAAAACAACAGATGAAGAAGCAACCCTCTAGCACGGGTGCCTAGCGTGATATAACATCAATCGAATTTAAAATATGGTCAAGAATGTTTTGATCAAAGTCCCTTTTTTAGAGCAGTAACAAGGTTAAAACATTACTTTTAAAAAAAACACTTTTTCACAGACAGACTGTAAGAATCTATGCAATAAGTATAACAATCGGTTTTGATTTCCGTGTAAGAGTCAAAATTTCAACCACACAAGAAAAGAAACAAAAATGGTTCCTGTGCAACCAGCCTTCAACTCGTAAACAGGAACACGAAAGTAAAACCATTGTGTTACGTATTATGACCCTAACAAATAGTAATCCGATGACATTGCTTTTTTTTGGTGGCGTAGATAACCGCAAACGTCACATTTAAGCGCTGATCCGTTAACTAAACAGAGCTGTTTAGTTCGATGTAGGTACAAACGTTACAAAGTGGGAAAGCAAAGCAGATCAGCCCCCCCCCCCGCCCCCAGTCTTTAAGAAAATATTTAAAGAAATTCTCGAATCGGTAGGAGTGGGTTCTGGGGTGAAGGGAAGGGGGGTTTACTTGCACACCATTCTACATTCCCTCTTTAGATACAAAGCAGACAAAAGACAACACCAAGAAAATACTCAATTTAGCGATTTTCTAACTGCAGTCGTGTCCGGCGTGATATTTCAAGTAACTGGAGTAAGCCCTTGGGCAGAGGTCAAACATATTCGCATATCTTCTTTTAGAATTTTCTGCTCGCATGTCTTCTTCTAGAATGTTCTGCTCAAATTTTGTTTTTAAACCACATTGAAACAATTCCTTTTCAGAAGAGTAACAAGGATAAAACATTCGATTTTAAAAAGCATTTTCAACAGACTGAAGATATCTTTTTCAAAGAATCTATGCAATAAGTACAACAGTGGGTTTGTCAAAATTTGAACCAAGCAAGACAACAAACAAAAATTGCCCATGCACAACCAGCCTTCAACTCGTAAACAGGAACACGAAAGTAAAACCAGTGTGTTACGTACTGTGACCCTAACAAATAATAATAATGCGATGATATCCCGTGGTTTTTGAAGGTGTAGACAACCGCAAACGTCACATTTGAGCGCTGATCCGTTAAGTGTTAGCAGAGCTGTTTAGTCCGGGATAGATAAGAAAAAAATCACCCCCGTCCTTAAAAAAAATATTTTAAGAATCTCTCGAATCGCCAGGAGTGGGTTCTGGGGTGAAGAGAAGGGGGGTTCATTTGCACACCATTCCACATTTCCTCTCTGAATTCAAAGCAGACAAAAGACAACATCAAGAAAATACTCAAGTTGGCGATTTTCTAACTGCAGTCGTGTCTGGTGTGATATTTCAAGTAATTGGAGTAAGCGCTTGGGCAGAGGTCAAACATATTCGCATATCTTCTTCTAGAATTTTCTGCTCAAAATTTTTTCTTAGAACTGCATGCAAACAATTCTTGGAGCAAACAAGGAAAAAGTTCTATATTGAGAGTCTTTCACCGGAGGAAAACTTTCGAACGAACAATTCAGTTTAAAGTTCACAATCTTCAGCAATAAAACATACCTTATAATTTCTTTATCAAAATACACAGCAAGCCAAGAGCGGATAAGGTTTACAAAATTAGGAGAAAGTGTTTATAAACAACAACGGTGAATTTGAAAAGATCTCCAATCGACTGTGGAGTTTTTTGTGCCATTTTGTCTCTACGGTGTTCTCTTAGACATAATACATTCAAAAACCTCCCCAACATCAAAATATACGCAATGACTAAATCGACAAGAACGTTCGTGATCCTTTATCAGTCTCGAGATCGAAGACCAGTACTGTATTTCTTGCTGTTGTCCAAAAGCAGTTAGAAGTTTAGTTGCAGTTTCAAAATTAGCAAGTCATGGCCCGCTACCGAAACTACAAATTTACACTATAACATAATACATATTTACTAACGGGGCTAGTTTCAGTGCCTTGAGGAATAACTAAGGCTAATAAATTCTATCGTTTGTCACGTACACATGTACTGTGTTGCATTTTTTGCTATTGTCCAAAAGCAGTTAGATGTTTCGTTTCAGTTTCAAAATGAGCAAGTTGTGGCCCGCTAAAGAAACTATAAATTTACACTACAACTCAATGTACTTACCAGCGAGGCTAATTTCAGCGCCTTGAGGAACTACTAAGGCCGACAAATGCTCTCGTTTGTCTTTGAATCTTTTCACTGCCGCTGTGGATCGTGATGGTCAGGCTTGCACGAAGAAGGCTTGCAATCAAAACGTTCCGATCTGTACATTGAAGGTAAAAACAAAGTGCAATAAACGATTATATTTCATCTCATATTGTGCCGTTGTCCATAAAAAAATTGAAAATTCTCACACAAAAAGTTTTGCTGCTTTACGAAATGGCAGCGGGGGTAACCTGCTTTTTGCTTTTTGCTTTTTTCAGCATTATTGTCCAACAAAACAAAGCAGTTCTTTCGTTCATTTGACACACTCAGCGTATCAGATGATGAAATCGTAAAATGTATCAAATAACGTCACTTTTTAACATTTTCACTAATGTAAAGTGACGATAGTAGAGATCGCTGTGCTATTTCACATTTCTGCTAAACCTGTTTTATTAAGCTCCTTCTCCTCCAGCTTGTGTCGTATCAATATAAGTATTCTAGGACGTATGCTTGTTTATTCTCCGTTGAAAACGAGTTTTAACTGCTGCACATAACAGGTTTCATGTAAATGGATTGAAGTACACGTACCGTCGTTGAAGTTTTAGAAACCTTTTGGTGAGGTATGCATACTTCATTTGCGATAAAGAACATAGGCTGCTTTCTGTAGTCAACAAAACACTCAAGGAACTCAAAAGCGAAAGCTAATCTGGCTTTGTCGTAATGCACATTATTCACATCCCTAAATAGCTGCACCCTGCTGGTATTATATTAATTGTTTTCGCGTTGGTTTCATCATTGGTCCATTTTTGGCCCCCAGCAAATTAACACGACAATGTGCTTTGACCTGTTGATCTTAAAAAATTTTTCAAACTTACTCCCCTCTACAAAATTAGGTGAAAAATTCCTCGCATTAGACACTATTTCACATTGCTCACATAAATGGTAAGTAGATAATAGAACGGCATCACGGAAATACTAAATTTTAGTGATTTGCTGACCTTACGAGTATCTGGCGTGACATTTTTTAGGCAAGAAAATGTGAATTCTTGAACGGAGGTCAACGATGTTTCATCGTTCTGTTACAGAATGTTTGGATCAAAGTCCTCTTTCAGAATAACCAAGGACTGAATGACTAAAACAATTAGAACGAAGGAGTTCCTTACTTTAGGGTATGGGATATAATCCCTTCCCCGGCCCTGTCGGTAGTTTTTTTAGAAAACTCCCCCATCAGCGAGGGTGGGGTGAGGGGGGGTAAGGGGGGCCTAAGGTGGGGACATTAATATACACACCTTTCTTACATTCTTAACTCAAAAAAACAACAGATGAAGAAGCAACCTTCTAGCACGGGTGCCTAGCGTGATATAACATCAATCGAATTTAAAATATGGTCACGAATGTTTTGATCAAAGTCCCTTTTTTAGAGCAGTAACAAGGTTAAAACATTAGATTAAAAAAAACACTTTTTCACAGACAGACTGTAAAAATCTTTTTCAAAGAATCTATGCAATAAGTATAACAATCGGTTTTGATTTCCGTGTAAGAGTCAAAATTTCAACCACACAAGAAAAGAAACAAAAATGGTTCATGTGCAACAAACCTTCAACTCGTAAACAGGAACACGAAAGTAAAACCAGTGTGTTACGTATTATGACCCTAACAAATAGTAATTCTATGACATTGCTTTTTTTTTGGTGGCGTAGATAACCGCAAACGTCACATTTATGCGCTGATCCGTTAACTAAACAGAGCTGTTTAGTTCGATGTAGGTACAAACGTTACAAAGTGGGAAAGCAATGCAGATCAGCTCCCCCCCAGTCTTTAAGAAAATATTTAAAGAAATTCTCGAATCGGTAGGAGTGGGTTCTGGGGTGAAGGGAAGGGTGGTTTACTTGCACACCATTCCACATTCCCTCTCTGGATACAAAGCAGACAAAAGACAGCCCCAAGAAAATACTCAATTTAGCGATTTTCTAACTGCAGCCGTGTCTAGGGTGATATTTCAAGTAACTGGAGTAAGCTCTTAAATAGAGGTCAACCATACTCGCATTTCTTCTTCTAGAATGTTCTGCTCAAATTTTGTTTTTAAACCACATTGAAACAATTCTCGGAGCAAACAAGGAAAAAGGTCTAGATTAAGAGTTTTTCACGGATGGAAACACTTTCGAACGAACAATTCAGTTTAAAGTTCACAATCTTCAGCAATAAAACATAAATTACAATTTCATCATTCAAATGCACAGCCAGCAAAGAGCGTATAAGGTTACTAAATTAGGGAAAAAAATTTTTTTGGACAACGGTGAATTCGAAAAACATCTCAATCGACTGTGGAGTTGTTTTTGTCAGTTTGTTTCTACGGTGTCCTCGTAGACAACATATATTCGCAAAACTTCCCCAACATCAAAACATACGCAATGACTAAATCGACAAGAAAGTTCCTGATCCTTTTATCAATCTTGAGATAGAAGACTAGTATATGTTTAGTTTTAGTTTCAAAATTAGCAAGTCATGGCCGGCTACAGAAACAACTAAATTACTCTATAACAAAATGTACTCACCAGCGACCCTAATTTCAGCGCCTTGAAGAACAACTAAGGCTGATAAATGCTATCGTTTGTCTTTCGATCTTTTCACTGCCGCTGTGGATCGTGATAGCCGGCCTCGCACGAAGAAGGATTGCAATCAAAACGCCCCGATCTGCACATTGAAGGTAAAAACAAAGCTCAATAAACGATTATACTTCATTCCATATTGTACCGTTGTCCATAAAAAATGGATAATTCTCACCCCAAAAATTCTGCTGCTTTAACGAAATGATATTGGGGTTAATCTGCTTTTTGCTTTTTTCAGCATTATTGTCTAACAAAACAAAGCAGTTCTTTCGTTCATTTGACACACGAAGCACGTCAGATGGTCAAATCATTAAGTGCATCAAATAACGTCACTTTTGACATTTTCACTAATCTGGGGTGACGATCGTTAAAACTGTTACATTAAGCCCCTTCTCCTTTAGCGTGTGTCGTGTCAATATCAGTTTTCTGGAATGTATGCTTGTTTATTTTAATGGACGACGGTGAATTCGAAAAGATCTCCAATCGACTGCGGAGTTGTTTCTATGGTGTTCTCTTAGACAACATACATTCGCAAAACCTCCCCAACATCAAGACATACACAATGACTAAACAGACAAGAAAGTTCGTGATCCTTCATCAATCTCAAAATCGAAGACAAGTACTGTATTTCTCGCTAGAAAACTCCCCTATCAGCGAAAGTAGGGTGGAGGGGGAAGGGCAAAACAAGCAAACAAAAGACAACATCAAGAAAATGCTAAATTTGGCAATTATCTTACTGTAGTCGTGTCTGGTGTTATATTTTAAGTAATTGGAGTAAGCTCTTGAACAGAGGTCAACCATATTCGCATGTCTTCTTCTAGAATGTTCTGATCAAATTTTTTTTCCGAACCGCATTGAAACAATTCTTGGAGCAAACAAGGAAATTGTTCTAAATTGAGAGTCTTTCACCAGATGTAAAACTTTCGCACGAACACAATTCAGTTTAAAGTTCACAATTTTCAGCAATAAAACAAACCCTAAACTTTCTTCATCAAAATGCACAGCAAGCTAAGAGCGTTTAACTTTACAAAATTAGGGGAAAATGTTTGTGGACTGAACGGTGAATTCGAAATATTGGATCTCTAATCGACTGTGGAGTTGTTTTTGTCTGTTTGTTTCTCTCAGACAACCGACAGTCGAAAAACTTCCCCAACATCAAAACACACGCAATGACTAAATCGATAGAGAAAGAAAGATCAAGATCCTTCATCAATCTCGAAATCGAAGACTAGTACTGTAGTTTTTTCTGTTGTCCAAAGGCAGGTAAATGTTTAGTTTCAGCTTCAAAATTAGCAAGTCCTGGCCTGCTACAGGAACAACTAAATTTCGCTATAACACAATGTACTTACCCACGAGGCTAATTTTATTGCCTTGAGGAACAACTATGGCCGATAAGTGGTATCCTTTGTCTCTCGATCTTTTCACTGCCGCTGTAGATTGTGATGGCCGAGCTCGCACGAAAAAGACTCCGGGCCGTTTGCTTGCAAGCGAAACGTCTCGATCTACGTACATCGGAGGTGAAAACAAAGCGCAATGTATACGATTATACTTTAGCTAATATTGTATTTAACGACGATGAATAACCACAGTTTCTTCATACGAGATAAGATTTACCACTCAGCAAATCAAGAATCGTATTAATTCCGTCTAATTAAGAGAAACCATAGTTCTGAAAATGAATGAAGGACAAATTCCTAATTTGTTGTATTGAAAACGAAATCGACTTAGCATTTGATAAATGGTTAAAATGAAGCAGGGTTAAACTCGTTCATAGAGCCGTTAAGCTTTGCAGTTTGAGTCTACGAGCAAGAATTTTTTTTTTCTGAACGTTCAGGCCTGGATTTTTTTTTCAGGCCTTATTTCTCAACTGCTTAAGTTGAGTATATACTGCGATGATCTTCATTTGCTTAAAATGTATTTTCCGCAGTACAAATATACGACTTTCATGTATTCTTATCACACCTTCTCCATCTACGGGTATATAACGAACTCACAATTGACCAGCTCCCAGTTGGCTTGATAGCTCAGTTGGTTAGAGCGCTGCACCGGTATCGCAGAGGTCATGGGTTCGATTCCCGTTCATGCCTGGATTTTTTTTTTTCAGGCCTTATTTCTCAACTGCTTAAGTTGAGTATATACTGCGATGATCTTCATTTGCTTAAAATGTATTTTCCGCAGTACAAATATACGACTTTCATGTATTCTTATCACACATTCTCCATCTACGGGTATATAACGAACTCACAATTGACCAGCTCCCAGTTGGCTTGATAGCTCAGTTGGTTAGAGCGCTGCACCGGTATCGCAGAGGTCATGGGTTCGATTCCCGTTCAGGCCTGGATTTTTTTTCAGGCCTTATTTCTCAACTGCTTAAGTTGAGTATATACTGCGATGATCTTCATTTGCTTAAAATGTATTTTCCGCAGTACAAATATACGACTTTCATGTATTCTTATCACACCTTCTCCATCTACGGGTATATAACGAACTCACAATTGACCAGCTCCCAGTTGGCTTGATAGCTCAGTTGGTTAGAGCGCTGCACCGGTATCGCAGAGGTCATGGGTTCGATTCCCGTTCAGGCCTGGATTTTTTTTTCAGGCCTTATTTCTCAACTGCTTAAGTTGAGTATATACTGCGATGATCTTCATTTGCTTAAAATGTATTTTCCGCAGTACAAATATACGACTTTCATGTATTCTTATCACAGAGTCATTTTTATAGCCTGGGGGGCCGGAGGAAATGTTTTTTTTTAAGGGAGAGGTTGGGATCACATAGTTTTCAGGAGGAAAGGAGGGGGAATCAGTCGTCTCTAACAGAGTTAAGAGCTTTGGTAGAGCTAAAACGTCAACTAGCATTGTATATGGTCCATTCTATATTGGAAAAAATAATTACACTGGAAAAATATAGTTTTCGTCAGAATAAGAAGTATACTCACATTTAAGTCAACTGAAAACGTCAAGTTCTGCTTTTACAGGTAATTATGAAGCAATTCAAACAAAAACTTACCATCGCTATATCTAATATAAATTACAAAAGCTTTTCAATACAAAGGAAATCAATTTTTTGGTTGGTACTTTTCAGAGGATTGGAGAGGAAATTTTTTTCCATAATGTCTGTTACCTTGAAAGTATGTAGAAAACTTTGCATATTTGAAACCCATTCATTCAGATTTAATAAAAATATTATTTTATGAGAAGACGTAAAGAAATTCATTCACTCTTTAGTATAATGGTGATCTGCATGAAAACAACATAAAGTTGAAAATTCACCATGTTAAGTGTTTATTGAATGTCCTGGAGCCTTCATTCAAGGCTGGTAGCCTTCACAAAATTGGAAAATTTCTTTCTGTCATCAAATATTTGCTGATTAAATTTCAAGTAATTGCTGGATTTTTGCCACCATTTCCAGCCAATCTACAATGGTAATAGGACTGAGTGGAGTCTTATTCGGTCTGTTGTTATCATACACGTGATTAACAAAATTGGACGACTGCAAAGCAAGAGACCAATTTGTCTATCACGAGTATGATTACAGAAAGAAGTGGACGACAAAAAGTCCTGTTACCATTTAATCTTAATTGTTATTATTTCTGAAAACAAGAAATACATTTAGGTCAAATATCTCTGGTATAGACAATGTCTACAGGAAAAAAATATGTCTCCATTTTGGAAATTCTTAATTTTTTTTTGAGACAAGTGGTGGTTGCTATGGTTATTGTGATTAACTCTGTGATTGGTGGATTTGGCTGAGTGAACTTAGTATGATTCGTTGCTTCAACTGTCCAATTACAGGTATCCAATTTAAGCCAACTGTCCAATTATGCTGTCCCATTAAAGCTGTACAGAATGAGAAGTGAAAAAATGAAGCAGCTAATGCACCAATCACATTTGAAGAAATTGCAATGGTTATGATTAGTGCCTGAATAGCCTGTTCCAGGCATTCAGTCAGCAAAACAAAGTGTGATAGTAAACAGCACTATAGTAGCAGAGAAGTGAAAAAGCAAGGGAGGCTTGGGTTGAGTCACTCAATGAATCCCACCTAACCCAAGCCTCTCTTGCTGTTTCACTTTTCCGCTCCAGTCTCTGCTCCGTTTTACTAACTGAACACCTGGAGTGAGCCAATGCCTGAAACGACCTTGCATCGTTTTAAAAATTATTTTTGTATTATCCGTGTCAAATCAACATAATCTAATTTCATAAAGAAAATTAGAAATAAATTTTGGCCTCCCAAATTTACGGTGCCATCTATTTTCTCTGTGCTCATTGATTAAGCAGATTTTTTCATGTCATTCAATAGTTTGGCCAAAATGGCATAGGTATCTCTTCCATTCTTTAACCGCTTTAACCAGCGTACTGGAAAAGACTGGCTTGCAGGCTCAACACCCTTTGCCTATTGTAACGGATCATCTATATTTAAATTTAAAAAAAACAAAAATTAAAATCAATCGAGTAAGCAGAATGTCTACTGCAGTTAGAGCGAAATGACAATTTCTTTTTATGTGCCCTTAACAAATATTTAAATCATCTGCCATTTCTCCTCTGTTTATTACCCCGGCATAAAGGATTCACTGTAAACCAAGGAAAATGGTTGAAAATCAAATTGTTGATGAGCGATTTTGTCACTTTGGATTCTCAGAGGTTAATGGTACTTGCTCATCACTTTCAAGTTAGCCAATCAGTGTGATCAAAAAATACTATTCACTTGTGTGGTGTAAACTAATTTTTTGATATTCAGGTTTTAACATGAAAATGGCACAAATATTCATATTATTGTTTGACATATGTCTTACAAGTAAACCAACAACAGGGTGGTCTGCCTGTAAAACAAACCAAGAAATGCAACCAGGCAAGGGTGGCATGCAAAATTTTCTGGCAAAACAGTAAGCCAAAAGTCTAAGTAAAACAAAAGGCCTTTTTTATATCATTTTATTCACCTCTTTCTTTGCAGCTTCTGAAATTGAATTGTATGCTTCCTCTGCATCGTCTTTGGCTTTTTGAAGCTAAAAATAAAAAAATGTGTAAAACAATTTAGGATTCTTCAATTCTGGTGTTCACCATAGTTATTCAGAAGCTCAACTTGAACTTCGAGTCTATTGCTAAGTGCAGCCTCATGTGAATCACGAGAAAAACAAAAACAAAAACAAAAAACAACACTCAATCACATGTCAAAAATCAGAGAGAGGTGCAAAGCACATGTTTGTCAGAACCTTACCATTTCTTGGTTCTTGGGTTTGGCTTTTTTCAGTGCTTTTGTTGCGTTCTCATACTCAACTAGTTTACATGTACGATGGAAAAGCATCTCCTGCAGGGTAACAGATGGACAAAACAAGTGCAGTAAACAGTTAAAATAATCATCTTGAGACAGCAAGAAGAAATAACCAATTAAAAAGAGGGGTTTTCAAAGTTAGGGTACTGGAATTGCAATCCAGAAGTCCCACATTCCATCTCATCTGTACTTGATGGTTCCAAATTCAATTATACCACAAAGCATTGTAAATAAAAAAAAACTCCCCAAGTCAGTTCATGTTTCCATTCCACCATTCCAGTCTTTGTTCGCAAGTTTTCCATCTCTCTTGCTTAGCAGTATGAAAATGAAATGCTAATTATTCCAAAGGGTGCTTTCTCAACAGATAACCTCTCTCTTGTGCTACATTCATGTAAATGCTCTAATACTCACCAATGAATTGAAAAAATTGAATGCAATAGAGATAGAGGGGGTAGAACCCAGTGTTCTCATTCAAGACACAACCCACAAACTATTTGGGATATGGGAAATAGATTGGTCAACAGTCTGGCTCATGAATTCTTGTTGTTGTTTGGTTATTTTTGGTTTCCTCCTCTTTCTTTTTTAGACGCGCAATGATCCTGAGCTTTTCTCAGGCTGTGACAATGCTCTCATCCCACCCCACCCCAAAAGAAAATAGTCACCTCCTTTCTTCTTCCCTAACCCTGCCCACAAAAGGAAAGTTGGTATCCTTTGAAGAGTTCAATAAGATCCAAGTTTTCCAATACATATTTCACATACCTTGGCAGCATCCATGTATCTGGAATAAAGTTCTAAAGTAAAACCTAATGTGTTGTCATCATTAGTGGACATAACATCCAGCGATTCCTAAGGAAAGGAGAAGACACACACACAAGTAAGACAAAACAAATTAAACTCTTGGAATTGAAAATACTGCTAGCAACACTAGTTCCTGTCTAAAAATGCTATCATACCTTGACACCATTAAGTGTGCTTGAAAAAGTCACCAAACTCCTGTAAAAGTAAAAAAAGCTTTTAAAATTAGCTTTTCGTTACACACTGACATCAGAATGTATATTCTCAATACTGTTCTTGGTACATATTCTATTATACTGACAAGGAGAAGTTGTTCAACAATCAAGAGCTTCTTTGTTTTTTTCTATCATTTCCTTTATTCTCATGACCTTAATGTACTATGCAGCAGTGATATGGTGAGGAGAATTTAGATGCTGATCACTTCAACAAGAGAGGAAGACATAACTATCACTCTCAGGTCTTGATAGGTCTTGATTGCATCTTATTGCCAGTTCTCATGATGGTTACAGTGAGTAGAGCTAACATGTAAGATGTGGTAAAACAGTGGTTATTCACATGGAAAAAAAATCAGCCAAACTATGTCTGGTCCATCATTGCTTGCATTGGAAGTTTGCCACCACAGGTTAATAATAGAAAGATATGAAATAAATATTAAGTAATTATTACAAAATCATATCATTTAGCAATTTCAGACAAAGAACAACAAACCCTTTCAATTCCTTGGTACTATTATCACCACCAGTTGATGCTGTCATGATGCCAGAACTTAAATCATTCACTGCTAATGCAACACCTAAAATTCACAAAAAATTCAAAATTACCAAACTTACATATGTATAAATATGCCATCATGGTAAGATTGTCATAATCATACATTATCATAAATTATCAAAAACAACTGTCATTTTGCAACATCCTAATACTGAAGAAATGTAAAATGGTTTCCATGTTTACATAGCCTGATGTAAACACTTGGGAGGTTGGGAGAACACGAGATAAGCGTAGGAAACCATGACGCGAAGCAGAGTGGTTTCCAGCTTATCGAGTGTTCTCCCAACCTCCCAAGTGTTTACATCAGGCTATGTAAACACGGAAACCATTTTACATTTCTTTTATAAAATAACTAATGAAAGAGGAATGAAAACCGTGTTTACATACGCTCATGTAAAATAGTTTTATGGCCAATCAGAGCACACGTACTATTTGAATTATTTTATAAATTACAATACTATATGATTGAATAATACTTCAAGTATGTCTTTGCCACCCTCATGTTGTTCTTACATGAATGTTCTTTAGATATCAAAGTTTTGGCCATACTTTCTGTCAAAATTCACTAGGCTGGACCATTCATTCATGAGATTTGAGGGTGTAATTCACTATTTCAGCCTAAACAACCTTAATGCAGATTACACATTCCTGCAAATAAAACATTGCTACATACCTTGCTGACTGTTTACCATTTTGGTGAAGTTCTACAAAAACACACAAGTAGAAAAATGTTTATTTATTGAAGGAAATAATCTCAAAATTGTTAACTCTTACTTAGAAGCTAAAACCAAATCTCACTTTCCTCTAAATCCTTGTTCTCATCATAGGTGCTGTTTGGCGTAAAACCAATTTACAGAATCATAACTTAACTGTTTATGTTATTATTGACATTTAGACATTTCCAGCAGAGTCAGCATTTTGGAATTCCAGGTCTTTTTTTCCTCATAAAAGACCCCTAAAGCGAACCAACAAGCTGCATGTAAATGTAATCTATCCTTCACCCACAAGTAGCTCAGGGTGCAGAATCCTAGCCCAGACTAACGTGGTGAGAGGGAAGCATTTACACCATCAATCCTTAAACTCCAATGCATTACCAAAACATTATTTCTCCTCATTTATTAAAACAACACCAAGCAGGCAAGTGATGCTCCAATTATTAGTTGATCCAAAACCAAATTCTCTCAACCAACATCATATGAATTGTATGGCAGACAGTAAGGGAAATAACTGCATCATAATACACCCCTTGGAAAGATATTACTCCTGACCCCATATGTCTCCTTGGTAAGTGGTGTGTACTCTTCCACAAAATCTTTTTTCTTCAGAAATTCTTCAACAAGATCCTAACCAAGAGGAATAACTTCTGGTTATTTGTATTTCTAGGAAGGCCAAGTCATTCTTGTACTGGTTAAATTCAAAACAAAGTTAGGTCATCTTTGAGCAGGGCCACTGTAACCCTTTAACTCCCAGAAGTGATGAACATGTAACTTCTCCCTTTAATATCCATACATTATTCAGTAAACAGGTAATGAGAATACTCAAACTCATCAGGTACAAGATATTACCCTGATTGAACACAAAATTCTTGTAACTAATTCACAAGGAAATGTGTAGCAGCTACAGGGGAGAATTAATAATCAGATCTTGGGAGTTTAAAGGTTAATTGCACTTTGTCGAGTGTTTCTTCACCCACAGAAGTGAACGAGGCCTAGTAGAGCAACACAAGCTGACGAGAGGCCTGTGAAGTGAAGTGAAGTGACTAAAGAAGCTTTTG